>NW_024423344.1:32259525-32275577 GCF_017311325.1 Ursus maritimus | reverse complement strand
AGGAAAGAGTGGGGTTTTTCATATCTCCATCTTTATATTAGAAAGGAAAACCTTTCTTAGAAGATAGCTCACAAACTTAATTTACATGTTGTTTATTGTATCAATCCACATAGGCAGAACGGGCTACAGAGGCTAAAGGGGATTGACTGACACTTTCACATTGAATCATGGGAGAGAGGCTCATACAAAAGGGAAAAAAGAGGAAGAACTGTTGAGTAGGGCACCAATGGTGTCTTCTAAGTGTATTATTAATCCTGAAGAAAATCTCAGCTAGGTAGACGAAATGAAAAAAAGAAAAAAAGAATAAAATGTAAAAATACTTCAATAGAAATATAAAAATGTACTGAGGGCTTCCCTCAGTAGGCAAGAATGAAAGATGGCTTTTCAGTACTTGAGAAAAGGACTCTAAAAGGTATAGAGTATGGCTAATTTAGACTGAGACACATAGTATGTAGTGAGGAGTAGAAAGATAAAAACCTGGGAGGGCTTGCTTAGAGTTAGATCAGCTAAACCATGTATGTCAAGATAAATATATGCACATCAGATCAGAAATGGTGTGTAAGTGCTGAGCAGTTTTTAGTGGAGAATGATACCATTACATTACTTATTGATTACTATGATGTGTACCAAAGAGTAGGGTGTGCAAAAACTTCTCATGCTTACAAATACCCCTAACCCCAAATTGGCACCCCCTTTTCATTTCCAGCTTTATTTTACTCAGTAGCAATTATCTTGAGCCCCACACAACATGCTATGATCCACCTGCAAAATCCTCCCTGGTTATTTGACTATTCTCTCCCTCACTTACTCTGCTCAAGCCACAGTGCTCTCCTTTCTGTTTGACACACATGCCAGTCATCTCTCGCCTTGGGGCATTTGCAATTGTTATCCATTCTATTTGAAAGACTTTATCTCTAGATAGTACATGACTTAATCCTATGTAGGTATTTATCAAGTTGAGTCTCATAGGAACCATCTCAAAACAGCATATTTAATATTACAATCACCACCCTCCCTAACCTAGCAAATTCTATATACATTTCTATCTTTGACAATTCTTCTCATTGAAAATACTTATTTTGGTTAATATTCTAGATATTGTACCAAATGAAAATTCTATAAAGGATATTGTCTGTTTTGCTCACTGCTGTCTACCCATGTTAAGCACATAGCAGGTTCCCTATAAATATTACTTGAAAGAATATATTCACTTTTCATAGCAACCATATGCCTGTAACTATCTCTTGTTTACTAATAAGGTCCTTTAGATTGAGATTTTATGTTATTTGTTTATTTCAGGCTTAGCATTTTCTGTTTTATAAGACCTAGGCAAAAAATTATTAATAAGCAAGCTGTGTTGGCAGACTCTGCAAACTAGTGATATAGTAGATCATATGTGGTCCAGCTATGAGCTTTATCTGGCTCTGGTAATATTGATTTAAAAAGTAAATTATTAACCAAAATTTTAAAATAAATATATTTGAATTTAAACTCCATAAGTAAGTAGTAAAACTGGGTCTACTTTCCCTCATGGTAATAATCAGTTAATGTCAACTATTAGCTTCCTAATCTAGATGGGGCATATGCTCAGCAGTTAAAAATAGCCCCTTTCCCCAACTCATTTTATTCATTTATATTCTTTGACTTTCTTTCTTGATAATTTAGTTTGTAACCTCTGGTATAATTAATGGAAAATTTAAGACGAATGCGAAAATATTCTTTGCACCAAGTATTAGAATCTTTTTCAGAGGAATTAGTTTTAATTACTTCTATTTTAAAATGAAATATTACTATTTGTTGATAGAAGAACTTTACTCTTACTGTATTAATGTGTATATTTTGATAATATTTATAATTATTTTGTTTGTCAGTTCAACATATTAGCCAACTCAATACATTAATTAACTTCAGCTCTCTAAATTAATTAAATCTACAACATCACAAAGTCCTGTTGTCTTTAATTGGTAAATGGCCTTAAGAAAATCTGGGCAGGAAACACATGAACACAGCAACAGGATTGGGAGGCTGGAAAACACAAATAGCGGTTGCTCAACTTGAAATATTCTTCAGTCTTAATATTTTTCAGTACATTTCAGAGGGCATACAGTGCTGTGACTGTTTTGCAGTGTAAGCTGAAAATACATTTGAAGGAATTCAAAAATGTATTGTGCGTCACAGTGAGAAGGTACTTGCGTGTTTACTCACCCAACAAACACCAAGGCAGGCCAACTGTTTTTCCTGGCTCCAACCCAGATTCAGTCTCTTCGTATTAGAAACTTTCTAAGACCATGACTATACCTCCTGAAAGTAAGAAACATTCAAGGGAGTGACCTAAATTTTACTGTGCATCTGCATGTTTAGAAGGATGTGCAATGTTTGAAATTCGTTAATGACATTGATCTGATAAAGAAGATAGAAGAGTGATTCAGAAAGCTGTATTTATAGGATCAAATGTCCTTAAGAAGGTAAAAAGATAGATGATTCTAAAGCCCATGAATGAGGACAGACTCTGACTTGAGTTCAGGGACGCAGGAAGGAAGGCAGAGGACATGGATAAGATGCAGGTGGTTTGATACACTTGGTGTGGGGAAGATGAAGTCATTACTGTGCAACTAAGTTTATATCTGTTATCAGTTTCTGTGTAGATACCTATTGCAATACCCATATTTGAGAGAAATACAAGTCAGTGTCACCCATTTAGAGTGAGAAGTGAGAGACAGTGTTGGAGGTTTGAGGGGGAAAGAAATAGTGTAAAAATAGATGTTATAGAATGTGGGAGAGCACACATCATAGGGAAGGACAATACAATTCTGGGCAATGTTGAGTTAGTATTTGAGATTTTTGATGATGAATTAGAGATCACTCAACATGAATGTTAATTTCCCCAGCTACAGATGGTTGTGCAGGTGCTGGTATAGACTAGGCTAACTGTAATCACTAATGATTATTGTAGTAATTGTTGTACTAAGTATTTTAAATATATAAACTCATTTATGACAACATGCTCAGATAGGTATGATAATCAAATCAATATTACACATAAGATACAGAGATTGAACTCTTACAAATTTTGGGTTTAGACAATGTGAGATATGGAGGGAGAGAGAAGTAAGATACTAAGAGTGTGAGGAATGGAGTGATTCCCACAGCCAATGAATGACAGAATTTAAGTAGAGAATGGAATTCTTTATATCTAGATACAAGATGTAACACAGTTATTATTTTTATATTTTTTTCAAATAAGTAGCTGATGTGAAATACTAAAAGATATTTGGAGGTGAGCCAGTCAAGGAACAGTGAGACCAGGAGTAGCAGGGAAAGAAAGGAAAATAGTGGAAAAGGGGACGTAATCTTTACTCCATAGTAGATATAGAAAGGGCAATGGTGGGAAAAGAGGGGTGATCTTTGATGAATGTCGAGGAATAACTAGGGAAATCATCACTGACTGTTGCAAATCAGTTTTCTAATTTATTTAAATTTTGAATCACTCATCAAGTAAGCTATATTAAAAATGAGATATTTTAAAACCTCTAAGTAGTTTTGGAAATTCCCTCGGGATTGGTTGCTAATTCAATATGGTAGTGTTTTATGTGAATACCGTGAGGCATGTTGACGATAATAGTATATTTGAATGCAGATGTGTAGTTTATCAGCAATATCATATTCTACAGGAGCTATGTTTCTCTGTTCAGGATAACATAAAACAACATATAGTGAACTGACAACTATTTGAAAGTTTCTTGAATCAAAGGGAAGGTTGAAAATTCTTCCAGGAAAAAACAGAACCCAGGCAGTTCCACATAGTCTTAGAAGAAGAAATAATTCATCAGTTTTGCCTACATGTATCCACTGAAGACATTTCAACTTTTGTTGTATTTCCTCCTCACTTGTATCATTAATTTTTTTAAAGTTCACTGGCCCAAGCTGTAGTGGTGAGAGGAAATCACCAGGTGAAACGTCACCAGGGCCCTCAGTATGAACTATATAATGCTAGAGTAATGCAACTTTAAAGTTCCAGTGACTTAATATAACAAAAGCCTATGTTTCACTTGTATGACATGTCCAAAGATTGTTGGCAATGCAGTTATGCTTATATATATTCCATCTACTTATATTGCATTGACTAAATCAAGTCACATGGTCTTGCTTAACATCAAGGAGGACACTTTCCCAGTAAGAAAGAAGATCTTACTGAGTTCCAGTGATTTCTGTCACAGACACCTGTACCTTCTAAGAGTGACCAATGTAGTGAATTGCTGTGCCTAGAAAAAGGGCAATGGGTGCTGAGAAACAGCTTTTTACTATTGCAAATATTTTTATTTTTATTTTTTTAATGATTTTTTATTATATTCTGTTAGCAAATATTTTTAAAAATTGAGATTTAGATTTAATATGTGATTGATACATAGGGTACTTATTTTATATCCATTTTATACAGGTGGACATATAAAGAAAAATAAATTCATTTTCCCCAGGTCTTGAATGGCATAGTCCATGTTTCTTGGAATGCTTTCACTGCTTCTTGGTTAAATAAAGTTTCTTAAATCCATGAAGTTCAGGGGCACTGGGGTGGCTCAGTCAGTTAAGTGTCTGACTCTTGATTTTGGCTCAGGTCATGATCTCAGGGTTGTAAGATAGAGCCCAACATCGGGCTCCACGCTCACCTTAAGATTCTCTCTCTCCCTCTCCCTCTCCCTGTGCCCCTCCCCTCTCAGCTTTCTCTCTCTCTCTCTCTTTCAAGAAAATAAAATAAATAAATAAATAAATCCACGAAGTTCAAGCTCAATGGGTACAAATTCTGCATATCATTTTCCAAATGCCTTAGCTATTATCTATACTCTGCTTTTGTGTCCCTTTCATATACCTCAACTTTAGCATTTGGCACTTACAATGTGGATCGGCTATTGTTACCTATTGTCTTCCAAGAAATAATGAAAACTGCCTTAAAAAGATCAGCATATTGAGAGCAGAAGGATGTGTATTTAATAAAAAAAAAAAATAAGTGCATTATCAGTCTTTCAATTTTAAGACTTGACTCCATGTTACTTGTAGAATGCCTCTGGAATGTTATTTTTTTTTTTTTTGCACTGTCTTTAGAACTAATCCAGTTTTACTCATTTACATAGCTGCAAGTAGACAAACTTCTCAGATGATATTTATGTCATTGCCTATAAATGCGCAATGCATCGCATTTGCTAGTGTTTTAAGGATAAGTGATTCAGAGATTTAAAGATGTATCCTTATTTTTTTATTTCAAATAAACAAAAACTAATAAAGCTCAAGTATATTTTTTACAATGTAAATAATATTATTCTTGTATTTATTTTCATTTTTTTCTTTCCAAGTTTCCATTTGCAGAAGTGCATATAAGGCTCATTAATCAATAAATAATTTATAGAAAGCTATATACCTGCAAGTCCCAAATAACAGAGAAACAAAAAATTGAAGTCCTGGCAATAGATTGTTACTGAAAGAATAGTATATTTAAAATTCAAAATAGCTTTTTATATCAGCAGCTAAAGAATTCAATATTGTTCAAAAAATAATTACTTTCTGTAAACCCTTGTGCAAGCTGTCTGATCAACATGACAGAAAAAAATCTTCAAACAATATATGTGTGTCTCATACAATGGACATTTTATCTACTGTCATAGAAGCCCCTTCCTTTTATTTCCTTCAGAAGTTTTGAAGAGAAAAATCTTTAAAAAAGAAAAAACATCTTTATATATTTGCAAATAATAATTTTCTGCATAGGTCTGTCTTGTATAGAATAGATATAGTTTTCTCAGTCTTTTGTGTCCCCATCCTTTTTACAAATGTGGTTTAAATTGAGCTCTACTGAATATTTTCCATTTATAACAGTTTAAAAAGGTTCTTTCTTAACAAAGTATAACACAGTTCTTAACTTGGACATGTACAACATTGTTTTCTCTTTTATTTTGTTCTCTGGATCCCTACTGGCATGTTTTCACTCACTTCACTTCATCTATAGTTTTATCATGCCCCAATATTCTTATTTTATCATTGACATATAAGGTTAAATCTATTTTATATTTTTTATCCTAGACTGATATATGCTTCCTTTTTGATTTATTCAACTTTAAGCTTGTTCTTGACCTCTAGGCATATTAACTCTACTGAAAACATATTGACCAACCACCAACCAAAAAACACTCAGTTCTCCAAAGCAACTCTAAGCCAACATTCCCAGTCACTTACTTAAAAAATTTTAAGGACTTTATGCACTGTTTATTAGGTTTACATGAATAACATTTCATTTCTTTTCCCAAACACCATTTTATTGTGTTCCTAATCTACTAACATTTACCTAAACAGAAATATATTTACATGTAATTTATATGTATTTCTGGTTTATTTGTATCATTGATACATACATTGTCATACCTTATTTAATGTAAAGATCTGTAAAAAAAATCTCTAACAATAACTGTTTCTTATTTGGGAAAAAAGTGATCATAGAGAAATCTAAATTTCTACAATGAGTAAGTGAATGGCTAACGAACTTATCTTGAATATGCAAAAACTTGCTTATAAATGCATTAGTCTTCTCAGGCTGCTGTAACAAAATGCCATAGAGTATGGCTTAAATGATAGAAATTTATCTTCTCGCAGTTCTTGAGACTGGAAGTCTGAGATCAAGGTGCCAGCAGGGATGGTGTCTGATGACAATTCTCCCTTAGGCTGCAGACTCCCACCTTCTTGATTTATAGTCACATAACTTCTTTGTGTAGGCAGAGAGAGAGAGAGAGAAACAGCAAGAGTGAGCCAGCTCTGGTGCCTTTTCTCGTAAGACACTAATTTTATCAGATCAGGGTCCCACTCCAATAACCTCATTTAACTACAATTTCTTCCCCACTCCAAATACAGCCACACTGGTGGTTAGGACTTCAACATATGAATTTGGGAGGGATATACACATTCAGTCTATAACATGAGTATTTAAAATTTGCGAAGAGGCTGATAAAGATAATGTTATTTTAAAAAAAGATATATTTTGAAAAGTTGTAACATTAGATATGAAATTTTATCCGAGTTAGGAAATACCATTTAATAAATAAGTTTTGATTCAGATACAATATTATCAGAGTATATATGTAGTTGAAAAATATTTTGTTATAGTCACCAGATTAAAAATAACCACTTTATCCTCAGTCTGAAATTCTAGCCACATTTTTTGAAAAGCATTTTGAAATCTCTATGAAAAATATAGATGATGAACCAACCTATATTTATAATATGAAATTCAAATATAAATAAGAATATGATATTTTAAAGCACATTTCTTAAAGTTTAAAGGTCATCTGAAAGTTAAGTGGAATACAACAGACTTTAAATATTTCCTTCGTGGGGCGCCTGGGTGGCGCAGTGTTAAGCATCTGCCTTTGGCTCAGGGCTTGATCCCAGCGTTCTGGGATCAAGCTCTACATCAGGCTCCTCTGCTAGGGGCCTGCTTCTTCCTCTCCCACTCCCCCTGCTTGTGTTCCCTCTCTCACTGGCTGTCTCTGTCAAATAAATAAATAAAATCTTAAAATAAATAAATAAATATTTCCTTCAAAATAAGTAATATTAAATTCATTAACAATAATTCTTGAGAGATTATTTCAGAAGTATGAAAGGAGAATATCAAATTATTTAAAATATGAATGAAATTATCAACTCTCAACTTTTAATGTGGAAGGGCAAGCTAGAATATAGTAGTTACCGAATACATATTTAATTAACAAAAGTATTATGGAGCTTATATTTTTTTCAAAGTGTATGTATTGTTGGAAAGCGGTGTCAATGGAAGAAGTTACGATTTACATAATAGGTATATTGAGAAGAAGAATAAGCTGACCACTTTCACCTACGTTGTACTCCAAAATTGATTAATAAATGAGTGATGACAAGAAAAATAGAATTGGGGAGACAACGAATCCTTTTATAGGCAAAGAGAGTAGCACTACTTTCTGGAAGAAAACGAAACAGTACAAGAGAGAAGACAAAGTCAAATATGAGAAAGGTAAGAAAAGTGAAGAGAGAAGCAATACACATGGGAAGTTGGAAGAGATGAGACATCTGGAGAGTTGCTATGAACCATTGTGATTTTTAACAGGTTGATGGGTAAAAAGGATTTTAACTGAGTTTCATTATGTTTTCTGTGAGGTAATCCCTTTTCCACCCTCTAGAATACTGTTATAAGGACATATGTTTCAAATGTAATCTTATTTGTGTTGGACATGTATGCATGTGCACCTGTATATTTTATAGATCTCATACTGACGTGAGTCTTTAAATGGTATCAAAGCATCCCAGGTTTATTTAGGTTACATGACAACAAAGCCAAAAATTTCCAGGTGGCAGGAAATTGTTGAGAAACATAAATAGGTAGGAAGTATAAAACCTGGATAGCAACATAGAGATTTTATAATTAGACAGGCCCAAAATAGACAAAGAAAAACATTATAAAGATGAAAATCTACTGACGGAGCTTGCCTGCACTATGGCTCCCCCCCAACCCCACCACGTTCCCCTTGCCCCCACAGTCATCTTCTTCCTCTTGTCCTTTGTTTTCTTTTTTTTTTTTTAAGGAGTTTATTTATTTATTTGTCACAGAGAGAGAGAGAGGGAGAGAGAGAGCACAAACAGGGAGAGTGGCAGGCAGAGGGAAAGGGTGAAGCAGACCCCCCACTGAGCAAGGAGCCAGGTACATGACTGATCTCAGAACCCTGGGATCATGACCTGAACCAAAGGCAGATGCTTAACTAAGCCACCCAGGCTACCCGTCCTTTGTTTCCTGATTTTTTTTTTAAAGATTTTATTTATTCATTTGACACAGAAAGACAGCCAGCGAGAGAGGGAACACAAGCAGGGGGAGTGGGAGAGGAAGAAGCAGTCTCCTAGCGGAGAAGCCTGATGTGGGGCTCAGTCCCAGAATGCCGGGATCACGCCCTGAGCCAAAGGCAGATGCTTAACGACTGCGCCACCAAGGCGCCCCTTCTGATCTTGTAATACAAATTTAATTCAAGCAACACTGGGGAGGGAATCACCAGACTTGAAGGCCTGTGCTGATCAGGTAAATGGACATTTCAGAAATTTATGGACAAATGACTGGAACACCATCCCAACATATTGTCACTGCATAAGATCTTTGAAACTTTGGCAGTAAGAGTATGGGAAGGAAGGAAACTCTAAGAATACATGAAGTTAAAAGCTTCCATCACTTCAGTGGAAGGAGCATAAAAGCAAAATTAGTTTGAGTCATGGAAAACAGAGAGAATAATTTTTTCTTGCAGACAGTTTATGGATTAAATGATTATTTATTACACATTGCTAAAATTTTTTATGTGGTACATGAACTATGCTATGAACTGATTACAAACTGTAAAAATTTAGCATTCTTTTTGATGCAAGTGTTTTGACCTTGTGGAATAACTGATGTTCAGAGAGTAGGTGTCTTCTCAAAAGTTACTGCTGATTTCAGCAATGTCACTGAACTATGATGAGACTGAATTAAAAGAGTCCTGTGGAGTCACTATCCTGACCGAATGCAGTAGCCTGGAGGAGGAAAAAAAGACATGTATGAGTAAAGGATTGAAAACAATTTCTGAATGCCTCCGATTCTCTTCATTTTCAGGAGAAATTACCCAGAAAGAGGGGCAGAAGCAAGAGATTTTTCAAAACCTTCTCTTGGGATCTCTTTATTCTACTTGTTGAAAGTAAGCACACTTAGCTACATAGAGAATTATCACAAAATTTAAAACTCGTGCTCTAGATTCACACAGTGCCAGTGCTTAAGCCAAGTTTGGTCTAATTATGTAGTTTATTTGGCAAGCAAATGTTAAATAAATGAGAGAAAAAACAAAAGAAGCAGCATAACATAAAAATGTGAAGCATAATATAAAAATGTCCTTTATGCAGGACAGGTACATCACGGCTTGCTCATTCCTTCCGATATTCCTTTATCTCGTGTGACCTAGTTTACTTGTCTCTTTTATATACCTGGTCCCTCTACAGCATTTTTGTCCACCCTGCTTTGCAGGCTAATTAAAATTTTTTTCTTCAGAAAACATTATCACTGAATTAAGTGTGTTTTGATTGAGACTTTTAAGAGTATAAATTTGTCTAAAACGTGAAGGGTCTGAGTTTTGACCCGACTTCTATAATAACAAGTAGTGGCACAATTTCATAGATGGTGACAGAAGACTCCTGGTCAGAGACCAAGGATTTCATTTCTCTCAGCAGAGCAGGAAGAATGGGGTTTGTGTTCACATCAACTCCCCTGGCTCCCAAAAGGAGATCCTGCAGATACCGTAAGTTTGGGTCAGAGCAGAAGAACCTCAAACTTGGGAAACCCTCAATCATATCAACAGAAGCCAGCAAATATACCCAAAAATGTGCCCTGGAGAAATAGGTTTTCTTTCTTGTCTTAGCCAAGGAAAAAATCTGTTCTCTGCCCTCGAGGGAGACACTGTCTCTGTCTTCCAAAAGTGTTTGCTATACAAACTTCTTGAACAAAAAATCAATGTCACTTGGAAAGACTAAAATAAATACAAGAGACGTGAAGAGCTGTCCCCGTACCGAATCAATCTACCACACATGTGAGGGCAGTGACACGCACCTACAGAAAGACTGGCCTTCATAAGAAATCTAGAGATTGGACTTTCTAGATTTGCCAAAGAAATGTTTCCAAGAAAGCCTCTAAAATTTAGGAAAGTGCAAGAACTCCTGTTTTTCATGTGGCTTATGCAAAATATAGGCATTTAATGGTGCATTTATCTATTAAGAAAAACAGTATTTGTATTATAGAACTTAAGGTAATTGGGGATATCCCATATAATCACCAAGTGGTAACAGAATAAGGTTATTCAGGAACCCCCTCTCCTGTGACAAATAATAGAGGTCCCCATGCTTGAAGGAAGGCAGTGAACCTGAATGTGGATCATAATTCAAATTCTAGTTGGATCACCTAGGCATTACCTGCAGTTCTTAAGCCAAAATTGATTGTGCAAACATGGCCAGTGGCAGGAGAACTGCCTTCTATTGCTGGGACTGAGCTAAATGGGGCTGCCTCTTATCGGGAGACATTGAACTTTTGTGGAAAAGGGTAGGTCTCATGTGAGGAAGATGATGAATTTGGGAGTAATCAAATTGGGAACTTGACCATTGGGAAGTCTGAGTAAAATGTACTTATATGACAGGCATTTGAAAATCACTGTTCAAGAGAATTCAATTTGAAACAAGACTCAACTTCCAAAAGTTTGAAGGAAAAGAAATTTACCTGGAAATAAATTTGCAAGGACAATAAGATTCTGAGGGAGTCAAAAGTAAAGATTATCCTATAAATCCACTTAATTTAAAACTTTTTGTATCTTCCCCCTTTCCTACATTGCTTCCGATAATTATTTGGGGAAACTGGATATAAAAGAGTCTAAATTCCTCCTTCTCTCTTTCTGTTTTTCTTTTTATTTCTCTCTTTTGAGAGATTTCACCCACTTTTATACAAAAACACATATGCAAAGGCAAAAAGGGGGGAAATCCTCTCCATATAAGACACTAGAGCTGGTAATCCAATGGCAAACAAAAGTTAATAATTTTGTCAAAGTGGAAATTGGAAAAAATCTTCATGAGTAAAAATTAAAATATCATTCTAAATAAGACTTAAATAATGAGAAGCAAAATTTGCAGTACAATGGGAATACTGGGAAAGTGTTAGCAACAAATTGATATTAAGTAGGATAAATCATTGCTGTGCATGGAACATTTACAAATGCAAAACAAGGTACATACTACAAAGAAAAATGGTTAAAGAACACTACAAGTTAATTCAAAAAATAAACTTAACAGTCTTGTAAAAATGTCTACATTCAATCTATTTGCTTATGTAAGAAACACAATTTAAAAATGATTGAAGTAGCAAAGATGAAATTTTGACAAAGAACTTGTGATGGCAACTACAAGCATACCTTCATTTTTTATTCTTCACAGATATATTTTTTACAGATTGAAGGTTTGTGGCAACCCTGAATTGAGCATGTCTATTGGTGCCATTTTCTTCCAACAGGATATGCTCACTTCATGTGTCTGTATCACATTTTGGTAATTTTCCAATATTTTAAACTTTTTAATTAATATTACACCTCTTATGGTGATCCCTGATCGGTCATTATGACTCACTGAAAGCTCAGATGATGGTTAGTATTTTTTTTAGCACTAAAGTATATTCTGATTAAAGTATATACATTGTATTTTTAGACATAATACCGCTGCGCACTTAACAGACTACAGTATGGTGGAAACTAACTTTTGTATGCACTAGGACTCCAAAAGATTCCTTTGACTCACTTTATTGTGAAACTTACTCTATTGCAATGGTCTAAACTGAACCTCCAATTTCTCCCAGGTATGCCTGTACATAAAATATCAAACAACCACTGTCTAGAGTGTAATTTTTGCAATAATTCTCAAGGTCATTTTTAAAGGTGAATGAATTTATCACTGGTTTTCATTTTTATTTTCTTTCTTTTCTTTTTATTTTTGGAGTATACGAAGGGAATGGTTTGGGGTATAGTACTGTTGGAGGATTAACACAGTGACGGTGTTCAGTGCTTGGTTTAGAAGTACTAATTGCTTAATTACTATCTATTAAATTTTAAATGTTTCTTTCATGTGATCCAAAATATTCAAGAAATTATTCCAGAAAATACTCATACAGATGGAAAGATATTCTTAAATAATGCATATATTTTTATAAAACTGCCTACCACGTGGGATGTTTGTGGTTTGGAAACAATGTGCTTCATTAAATAATCAGTTAATATAGGGGAATTCCATGATATTAAACTTTGGGTACTTATTTTAATATGTTGGCATCATAATCATAATTGTTGTCAAGATTGTAATATTTACACACACCAAAACACTGTGTGTGAAAAAGAGACTGAACACTATATCTCCAAATGTTTTAGAGGAGAACAGCCTATGCCCCAATAACTGAAGGGGGAGTACAATCAAAGACCAAGTAAGTTATGATCAGGGGAGTAACTTGGAAGTATGCATTTTGCAATTTGAGGTACAACTTGATTCCTTCCCCCTCCCTCCAGTGGAGCTAGCAACTGGCTACATTTAGCTCAGAAGTAGTTCCATCACAGTGCACAAGAAATCGCTAGTTTTCAAATTTCAAACCATCCACATTCATTCCAAATATTCTCACTGAAGGTGGCTAGGCTGTTCTGGGGACCATGACTGTAAGAATAAGTTAATCAAGTATTGCCACTAACTTCTTTCTTTATTTGAGACTACTGAATACAGTCCTCATTTTCTTTTTAAATTCCTCAGATTGATTTTTAAATTTTTACAAACCATGTGGGCAGAAAATGTATAATTCTGAGAGCATGACTTCCTCTTAAATTCCTTTGGGTTTATCAGAACAGACATTAGATATCTGAGAATGTCTGAAATAATCATTATTTTCATTCTGACAATTATTATCATAAAAGGAGGTATTTGTTTCAATTTTTAAAATGTGTATTATTTTTGTAATTAATTACTAATGGAAAATATGTATGCTATGCTAATAAGATAATAAATGGCTTAAAAATAGTGCATCCTTAAAAATACCAGAAAGAAAAACTAGCATATAAGATGTAACAATTTGAGGAAACTATTTGCAACATTTATAACAAAAAGTTCTATTTTTATTATGATATAAGTAAGACTTATACATAGATCCAGAAAATCATACATGAAACTAAATTCCACATGCAAAATAATTATATAAAAACTTAGTCTTATTAAAAATCAAAGAAACACACATTTGATGAAACAGTCTGTTGCTCAAATTTCCAAGGATTTTGTTTAAAATACTAATACTTAGGGGTGCATAGGTGGTGCAGTCAGTTAAGCAACCAGCTCTTGGTTTTGGCTCAGGTTGTGATCTCAGGGTCCTAAGATAGAGCCCGGCACCAGGCTCCACGCTCAGCATAGAGTCTGCTTAAGACTCTCTCTCCCTGTCCTTCTGCTCCTCCCCACTAAAATAAATAAATAAGTCTTTAAAACATTAATGCTTAAATTGTATCAGATAGAGGAAGCTCTCATATAATCAATACAGTTGTAAATCATTATAGGTAATGATGATAAACTTCCATAATCAAGAATCTTAAGTGGTATGCTTTGAATCTGTATTTTTATTTCTCTGTTTTTGTTCATTCCATATTTAGAAAGGTTCAAAACATGATGTATGGGCAAAGAATAATCTAAAGTGTGAGAAATGTTAAACATCATGTACAGTGGTAGAGACTGGTTAAAGTCATAGTTACTATTATGAGAACTAGCATGTATTGAATACTTTTTATTTTATAGGCATTGCCCCATGTGAGATACATATATATCAACAATAAATACATTGTTTCATTAATTATGCATATGTGTAGTTATAATTATTTTTATACAACAGAAGAGAAAACAATTTTAAGGAAGTTAAAATACATGCCCAAAATATAGCTGCTGGAGTCCAGAGGTTATCCCAAGTTTGTAAGACACCAAAACTTGTGTTTTTGAGTATCCCAAACACTTCCATGCTTACATAAGAAAAAATGCAATACAATTCTAAAAAATTATTTTATAGAGGAGTTTGGAAAAATGATCACAGCATATCAAATAAAAGCAAACAATTTAAAGTATAGCATGTAAATATAATCCTATTTTTGTGTTGGTATTCATAAATATATCAAAATATTTTTAACCCTGAGCATCCAAAAGATGTTGTCTTAAATGTTATTATAATAAGATGATATATTGTTTAAAATAAAAAGTATTATTAAATTTGAATAAAACAACATATACAATGAATAAAAGATCAAATGCCAACTAAGATCTGAATCAGGAAAAGCAATTAGCAAATTATTTCAACAGTGAATATTTATTCCCCTAATAGGGTTAAACATTTGTTTAAAGATGATGACCTAGTTTCATTAACATCATCACTGCATGTAAACAGTGTGATTATTTTCACAAATATTGTAGAATTACACACATTTTAAACCTCACAGCAGGACTCTGTAATCATGGCAGAAAGTCTTTCTGAAATGAACAGTATTTCTTTCCCAATAGAACCACAAGTAGACAAATGAAGATACTATGAATAATCATGGCTTCCACAAAACAGCAGTAATGTTAATTTAGTATAGTTTAAGAATTATATCTCTTGAGGAAATTTCTGAGAAAAAACAAACAGAATTTGCCCGAAGTGATGGCATACTACAAAAAGCAGAATAAATATTTTAGTATCAGAATAAGAAATGTATCGTTTGCCAATTTTTTAACCTAAGCATACATTTTTGAAACTTTGTTAACATGAAACATTTATTGAAGTATAAAACTATATATTCTTTTGACTTTAGTAAAATGAGATTAGCACATGGATTTTTCAAGGAAATTTACTTTGTGGAATATATATGTGTGAAGTAAACATAAATTGCAGTGGTTAGAATTTTGAAAAGTAAACAAGAAAGTAATTTAAAGGAAAAGTCTTCATCTTTACTTTCTCTCTTGCAAATGTTTTCTTTTAAATTCACATGATGTTAAAGAAAGGTCACTTTGGGGGAAAAAGTTTAATTAAACTATACTTACATAAAATATAAATTTTGTAAGCAAGAGTTCTTAAAGGTAGATAACGCATACATATTATTGATACTGAGAGTCTGCAGTGTTGGGGTTAATGTAGAGCATGAAATCAGCCATAATACCTGGCTTGCTACAATGTAGCAGAGAGGCCACTGAGGGCAGGGAAGGTTTCAGAGAATGGAGTAGGCCTTTGGAATGCCGAGGCCGGAGTGACCACTCTGCTGTTGGAATGCCGCGGGGGAGTTGCCTTCACGAAACTTTCCTAGCCAAACAGTAGCCCTGTGATGAGATGTGGGCATTGTCCCTTAGGCTATGTTTAAGAGAACTCATAGAACACGCCCGAATTAACTGGGAACAATGTTGATTTTATTGGAAATTCTAAGGCTAAAGGCAAACAGAACTGCTCTCTAGTTGGTAATTTTTTTTTT
>NW_024423344.1:32187628-32259514 GCF_017311325.1 Ursus maritimus | reverse complement strand
TTTTTTTTTTCTCTTATGAGTAGACTTTAACAATTCTGAAAGAACTCTAAATGAATATTAGCATTGAAAAAGGAAATAAATAGAAGATAATGAGAGCCAGATTTTTCATTGTCAAAAAAAGACATTCGAAATAAGCAAGAGAGGAAAACTAGAATAAACTCTGTCATAATGGATTAAAATCTGAGACATCATTATATCCCTGTTGCTTAATATACACATAGATTTACAGATACGGTAGTAATTATGTGTATATTTGAGTTTTTATATTTAGATGTGTTTCCTACTTCTGTCTGTTAAGAAGGCCGAGAAGCAGAGACGCACTAGCAGCAGCAAAAATACCCAGAACTGAGATCCTGGTTTCTAAATACCATTCTACAATAAGCAGAACCAAAGTTCTTGGAAAAATGACTGAGTTTAGGGCTGGTGCAAGGAAAATGCAAGATGAACATAGAGCATCTTGTAGTGCCAGAAAAGTAAGGCATTTCTCACTAAGCAAAGAGATGGCAGGTCAAGGGAATATGGTGACCAACCTGAAAGAGCTCCCAATGGCCAAACTCGAACAATTTGTGCAATAAAATAAATTTATTTGTAATAAAATAAATTGGTATTGGATTGTAACATTCTATTAGTTTTTCACTCTTGCTATAATAATACAAATTTAGGGACTTAAAGTCACAAATCAGGTCAGAACTCCAACAGGAAGCTCATTAGCAGATATTGAGTTGTTGGGAGGGTTGTATTCTTTTCAGAGACTCAAGAGGAGAATCTGTTCACTTGCCTTTTCCAACTACTAAAGGCTATTTTCATTTACCTCGACTAGTGGCCTTTTCCCTCCATTTTCAGAGACCGCAATATTGCATTCTGACAGTTATTCCTAAGTCTTATTTATCTTCCTCTGACTACAGTCAGGAAAAAATACTTGTAGGAGAAGAATGAACTCACCACGGTAACCCAGGGTAATCGCTCATCTCAAAGCCCTTAACCCTAATCATATCTGCAATCTCTTTTGCCATGTCAAGTAACATGCACAGGTTCTGGGAATTGAGGAGCTATCATCCTGCCCATAAATACAAAACATAAAATGCATATGCACAATTCCATACTGATATAAATAAATGTTTAAATATAATAATAAATAGAGAAGAGAGACAAATCTTTATTATAGAGAATTTCAAATAATAAATGTAGATATACCCCTCTTTAAGAGGTAGAGCCTTTTGGAGAGCTGGACTTAATGACTCATTTCTAAAAATTAGAGTATACGTAGGGGGCTATAGTAGAGTAGAGAAGCCTGTCAAATAGTAGCTTAACCAAGTGATCAAAGTTAACATCACCGATTATAAGTCATAGTTACATCATGTGCCCCTGGTATGGTATGTTAAGAAAGCATTTCACTTCTGTGGGTACTCTATTGACCCACAACCTGTCTGCTAAAATAACAATAACAGCTAACATTAATCATGTGCCACTCATTGCTGAAACACTTTACATGTTCTAGTTCATTTAACATTCACAACAGTCCAATATATCCCCATTTTATGAGTGGGGAAACTGGATCAAGTTTATGATCCTAATAAATAGCAGGGTAGGGATTTTAACCAGGGCTGTTTGACAGCAGTGTGGGTGCTCTTTATCATACCACACTGCCTCACTCAGAGATGCAGGAAGTTTGTACAGCTGCTGTGGAAGTGTTGCTCATGCCCAGTATAAGCCTCTTTCCTCCGTCTGGTAAAATATTTCCAGCCACAACCTTTAGTCTGTAATTATTAATATTTTTAACAACAGCTTTATTGAAACAGAGTTCATATGCCATAACAATCTCCATTTTTTTTCAAGATGTTTTTATTTATTTGAAAGAGAGAGGGCATGAACAGGAGGGGCAGAGGCAGAGGGAGAGGGAGAATCTGAAGCAGACTGTGCACTGAGCCTGGAGGAGGCTTGGGGCTCGATCTCATGAGCCTGAGATCACAACATGAGCCAAAACCAAGAGTCCAATGCTTAACTGACTGCACAACTCAGGTACCCCACAATCTCCATTTTTTAAGGTATACAATTATGTGATTTTTAGGATATTAATGGAGTTGTACAAACATCACCCTTATTTCACTTTAGAACATTTCAATCTCCCTTAGAAGAAACTCCACTGCACTCACATTCCCCATACCCCTTCCCCCACAGCTTCTGTCAACCCCTAATCTATTTGTGTCTCCATGGATTCTCCTATACTGGACATTTTATATAAATATAATCATACAATATGTAATCTTTTGTGACTGGCTTTTTTTCACTTAGCATAACGTTTTCAAGATTCATTTGTGTTGTAGTCTATTCATTCAATTTCTATTGCCAAACAATATTCCACTGAATGGATGTACAGCCGAATATTGTTTATTCATTCATCAGTTGATGGGAATTTGAATTGTCCCCACTTTTTGGCTTCTATGAATAAATCTGCAATGAATATTTACATATAAGTTTCATTTGTCTTGATAGATAACTAGAAATTAAATCATTGGGTCATGCAGTAACTCTTACATTTAACAATTGATGAACTGCCAAGCTGTTTTTGCCAACATCGCACACCATTTCACATTTCTACCAGCAATGTATAAGAGTTCCAATTTATTCATATCTTCACCACTATCATTGTATTTTTGATTATAGTCATCTAGTGGGTACAAAGTGGTATCTTGTTGAGGTTTTGATTTTCATTTCTCTAATAGTCATTAGAGATGTTAAGCATCTTTAAATGTGCTTATTGGCTATATGTATACATTCTTGGGAGAAATGCTTATTCCAAATTTTTGCTAATTTTTAATAGGGTTATTTGGATTTTTATTTTTGGTCTAAGGAGGGGTTCAACATCATTCTTTTGTAAGTGGGTACTCTGTTGTCCCATCGTTGTTTGTTGGAAAGACTATTTATTCCCCATTGAATGGTCTTAGAACCCTTGTCAAAAATCAGTTAGCTATAAATGTTAAGTATTTACTTACTGTCTCAATTCTATTCAATTAATTTATATGTCTGTTGTAATCCAATCACCACTTAATGTGATATTAAAAGGTGATAAATATGAAGAGAAAGTACAGGTTCATATAAGTAACCTGTTAATTTCAAGATCCTGTATTTTTGAGAAAAAATATTTCATTTTCTACTTTGATATCCATTCCCTGGTTGTTTTTTATTTTTATTTTAGGTGTAGGGTTTTTTTTTTCCCCATGATACTTTTTTTTAGTTCCTATTTAGGCTAATGAATTAGTCCTATTTGGAATATCAGAATAGCTCACTCAATTTATGGGTAGTCATATTACTTAAAAACAGCCATAAAAATACCAAATGGTAATTTCAGACATTTTCACCACTTAAAATTATGCAAAATATATGCAGGTCCACTTGGGTATACCCCTATAATTTACTTAATATAAAACTGGATTGTAATGAAAAGCAAAAAAAAAAAAAAAAAAAAAAAAAAAAAAAAAAAAGGGTGAGCGCTACTCATGTTATTTATTTTAGTAAGAATGTGAAGGGACATTTGCAAAGTACATTTTTTTTAATGTGGTCAATAATACATGGATTTCTGTCTTGTTCTTATATTTAATGATGAAAGGTAATAATTTACTATATATTCTTTCTTAATTTTAAATGTGGTACCTATAATGTTTATCTAGAAAACAAAGACATTAATAAATAATGATGTATAGTTTGCCTACAAATAGATCTTTTGTATTTCCCATGAGAAACATGTGAAAGTTGAAACAAGTCCACACGTGCTTGTGAAGTCCCTTTGACCTGGGATTTCCAATGGCTTTATGCTCTTACAGTAGCTCATGCATGGCTGTTAAAATTTTTTGTTAAATTTTAGCAGACTTTTTCTTACATACTCATATGGTAGTCTGTCCTTTGTCTGCCACAAGTGAAAGAGTACATATACCACACATCTCAAAGAGATGGCTGACCTTTCCCTTCTAGGAATGTGTTTTCCCTAAGACCTCATCTCACTGATGGGTTCAAGGGAAGTTATGATTTTGTACTTTTCTTCTGAATTTTTCTTGTTAGATGGGAGAGATATCCTTTCTAACTTTCTGCATCCTAGACAGAGATAGAATATAGTGATTTTTCAGGGGACTACTGTTTAGAACCACTGTAATAAACAAGTAGAAATATAGCCTTGGAATTTGTGCAAACTTAAATATACTTCAAGGATTAGAGTAAAACTTCTATTTATAAAGACATAGCCAAGTGTATCTGAAGAATTTCAGAGGTTGGCAGGGTATAAAATCACAGGTTGTAAAGGAACCTATTAGCCTGATACATGTCCCTACTCAAAACTTCCAAAGACATGCTCTCAAAATTGGGATGATATGCATGCCACACATAATATGGTCTATACATTTTTCTTTGTCTGGCCTTTATTTCTTCTTAAGCTATCCATGACTTTCCCTATTCTGATTAAGACACACTTTTCTATTTGCTCTTCAACCACACCTCAGGGCAACTGTAGTATCAACTACAGTATTTGCTCCCTCTTTTTGGAACTCTCACTGGACTACGCTATGAATCCCATTTTCCAGAGATGTCTGTCTTAACTACTTTCTAAAATAAAATAAATGAAATAAAATGAAACAAAATGAAGTGAAGTAATGGAAAAAGGAAAGAAAATGCCTTCATTCCCTAGATTCTCATATTCTTCCCCTGACTTAATTGTTCTTCATGTTCCCATACTCCAAAACCATTATTTATTTACTTTTGACCTCTGAATTGCCCTAGCATAGAATATTGTCAGTTAACATTTATTTACTAAACGTATAAATTGTTTATTTATACATATAATAATAGTCATATAATATAGTCATATAATATGACTATGTTAATGAAAAATAAGTCAAGGATTAAAATACTATCAAAAGTTTACAATAAATTGAAATTTTCTAGTGTCACTCTATGGTGGTAATACATCACTGAATATTCTAAGCAAATCCTCTAAATGGGGCGGGAGATTCCTTGATATTATCAGGTAATGTTTTTTTCTTTTAGTTTTACAGGAAATGAAATAAATTATTGGAATATTAATATGACCTTTCAACAAAGTACACAATGATATAAATGTTTTTGCTAAGAGATGCTTATTATAAGCAAGAATAAATATATAGTGTCTAAAGGTCTTTTTTTCTCTCTCACAAAGTCATGTTTGCATGAGAATTGTGATAGACTGATTATCTTTCCACTACCCATCAATTTATTCACCCAAACATCCACCCATCTATCCATCTGGTTAGCTATCCATTTAGCTATTGACCAAGATGGCTATAATATTCCCTTCAGCTTAGCTAAATTTTAGACTATTTTCTTTATGACTATAGTCCCCTGACCTTCTTTTTCTTAGAGCATTTATTTTAAAAAATTTGCAATTGTAAATTCTTTCTTACCCCTTTGAGATGTAAATCTCCTCCCAGTCTCTTGCCAATTTTATAACCAAGGAAAATCTTTCTCCAGGACCTGGGAGCCCTGCATTCAAAATGTAATCATCAAGAAAAGTAATGCCCCTGTCTCCTCTCTGCGGCAAGATAGGAACCTAACTTAAATTAATGTCAATTAGCAAGTACAGATGGCTTAATCACATTGACCAACCTCCCCACTAATATCTTCCAGTACATTTCCACTAGCTCACTTTAACATTTAAAAACTCTCCTGCCATTTGTTGCAGAGAAGTTGAGTTCAGTCTCTCTCCTGTATTGTAACAGTGTTAAATAAAATCTTCCTTGCCTGTTTAACTAGTCCAGTGCAATTTTTCTATGATACTCTCCATCTAGCACTTGACAGAGACTGCCTAGGTTTGAATCCAGATGCCACCATTTAAAGGCTATGTCACTTTAAGTAATATTTTAACCTCTCAGTAATAAATTCACTCATCCATAAAATAGAGAAATAATGCATCTGTTTCAAAGATCTGTTAAGAAAAGTTAATGTAGTAATATAATGTGCTTATATCAGAAACTATGATAAGAGATAAACCTTAACTATTTATGAAACTTTCCAATCTCAAATAAAGTAAAATATTTATTCAGATGTCATTCTGGGCCTTCGTTTCTCCCAACTTAAGTAATGAGAAAAGTATGATGACTTCTTGAGGCGGTATTGTTATTCTCACTCTCCAACAGGGTAGTCATCTTGTCATAATTGCAGATCCTCAGACAAAAGCCTCAAGAAATCACAACTCATTTTCATCTTCATTATGTGTCTTCAGGGTCCCCAGAGAGCAGGGTTTTAGAAATTTTGGGAGGTATTCAATGAAGATTATATCTAGTACATCTAGTATATAGAAAATAAAAAGAAAATACAATTTTAACTATATCCAAATTCCTTCCTTTTTCTTTGTGTTTACAACGAAAGGAGGTCTGGAGTTAGAGACTCCCCCCCCCTTTTTTTTAATCCCAAACATATGTCTTACTTAAAATCAGTATATGGAGATAAATACTCAAAGGACACAATAAGAGATGATTAAGGAAAAGGGGACCCTATAGCTTGCTGCGAAATAGCAAATGCTTTTGGGTTAACATGCTATAAGGAGATCAAAATGAAGTCTATGTCTGAAACCATGTCACCATATAATTTCTACACATACAGTCCCTTACAGCAGTGTTTTGTTTCTGCTGATAATATCTACAGAATTGGACTTCTCTTACATTTCAGGACTGTGATACTGTTGGCAGTACAGAGACATAACTTTTTAGAGTTCTTTCCTCATTCTTTTCTTTTTAATAAAAATTATGAAATTTGTTTGAGAGTCTAGATTTTTTTAATGATGTGTTTATTTTTGCTTAAATATTTTGGTACACTGACTACAGGGTTTATGATTACTTCATCATTCTGTAGCAAATGTAACATCCATTTTCTGGTCGACATTTTCTGTTGAATTCAACTGTCTGTTTAAATTATACAGTGTCCAAAGTCCTTTTCCGAAAATCCAAATTTATTTGAAAAATATTCATGTTTAGATAGCCATTCACACAATATCCATATACACAACATAGATTTTGGGAATGAAAATAGCCAGTGTATTAAAAGTTCTTGCCTTAAATTTACTATGTATAAATCCTACCAAAGAATTTTAGAGCAAAACAGTTCATGAGTATCTATTTTCTCTCTAATGGCAAGCAACAAGATATATTTCCTTCCAACCTCATCAGATATTTGACCAACACAAAAGGATTGACTTACAAAGTTTATTTCATGGAGGGAATAGAAAACTTGCAATTTTTGTCATGCAAATACAATAGAAAAACTACTGAGTCCCTTGTCAGTTGATTATATCTAAGGCTTCCCAACCTTTGTAGGACAGTTATTTTTAAACGGTCTATATGGAATCTGCAACTGGCATTGACATTTTCAGGTCTTTGTTTGTTTTCCCATTTGAATCCTCAAGGATATGGGTAGCTTGCTGGGCATTTGGTTAGTCAAGTGTTATTGTTGGCCTCTGTTTCAGTGTTTCACTGAGGGATTTTCATCCTAATCAAAATAAATAGGCTGTTTCATACCGAAAGTGATCTTATTGACAGATCCTAAAAATGTTAAATGAGCAACCTATCTTAGAAATGTTGTGTTCTAATTTAAAATCATTACAGCACTGGAGCCTTGACATGAAGTTATTTGTTATAATTTCTTATTTGGTTAGTGTAAGCTACTCCATGTATTTATTGTTTGATTTTGGCCTTATTTATAATTATTAGCACAATAGTTACATTTATATTTACAACTTTAGTCTGAAAAAATATAGCACAAATGAAAATTATTTCTATTTTATTATTTGACTTCACAGTTGCTAAATTGGTACTTAGGTATTTTAGTATTCTTCAGCCATGAGTTTTTCAATAATTTCTATAACATCACATTTATTATATATAGTTTTTTTCTAGACATGTAAGGACAAAGGTATTTGGTTTCTTTGTAATTCAGACTTGCCCCCCAGCCCCCTCCGAACTCCAAGCATACAAGAAGCAACAGCAACAAAACACTACCAAGAAAAGTCTTTTGAAAATTATTTTGTATGTTAACTGTTCAAGATTTCACTATAAGTATTATATTCATTATTAAGAAAGTAGTTAAAGGACAGCTATATTTAAAAGTATATACATTATCTAAAATATGCCATATTTTTTTCTAGGAAATATGTGCTATTTCTTCTGTGATTGAAACAATTTCTTCATTTGAGAGTATATTATAGTGATTAGGGGTGCACAGTCTAGGAAAAAACCATGTGGGTTTGAATCCCAGCATTCTCTCTCACTGTAGTTTTTGACATGTTGCAAAAACAATAATAAAACCTATTTCATAGTGTTGATATAAGGAGTAAGTAAATTTATGTAAACATACTTGGAATAGTGTTTGGCATATATAAAACACGATGTTCATATGACATTATTACTGTCATCTCATTTTGACTTGACATCTTTGTTCAGCTGACATTGTGGAAAACCTGTAGCATTAGCTTTCTTCTTCATTCTGTAAAAAGAATAAAAAGTGAAAGAAAGGAAGAGGAGAAGAAAAAAGGAAGGAATTCTTTTTTTTGTGAATTTCATATAGCTGGAATCACACAGGATGTAGCCTTTTCAATCAGGCTTCTTTCACCTACCAATATGTATTCAAGTTTCCTTCATGTCTTTGTATGACTTGATGCCTCATTTCTTTTATCACCGAATAGTGTTCCATTGTATGAATGTACCATTGTTTGTTAAAAGGACATCTTGGTTGCATCTAATTCTTGGTAATTATGAATAAAGCTGCTATAAATATCAGTGTGCAAGTTTTTGTGTCGACATATGTTTTCAATTCATTTTGGTAAATATCTAGGAGCATAATTGCTAGGTTGTATGGTAAGGCTGTTTTCTTTTTTTTGATTTTTTAAATTTATTTTTGCTTTTTTTTCTGTTTTATCTATTTATTTGATTTATTTTTTTTGTTATTATGTTCAATTGCCAAGCTGTCTTCTAAAGCGGCTTTATAATTTGCATCCCCAGAAAGCAAACAACAGTGAGACTTCCTGTTGCTTCATTTCGCCATCAGCATTTGGTGTTGCCACTGTTTGGTATTTTAGTGTAGTTATATATTATTTCCTAATTACATACAATATTGATATTGAAAATTTTTACGTGGGTATATTTGCCAACTACATATCTTCTTTAGTGAGGTGCCTATTAAGATGGTTGCCAGAGGGGAGCAGGGTATTGGCAAAATGGGTGAAGGGGAGTGGGAGATACAGGCTTTCAGTTTTGGAGTGAAGAAGTCATGGGAATAAAAGGCACAGCATAAGAAATATAGTCAATGACGTAATTGTGTTGTTTGGTGACAGATGGTAGCTACATCTGTGGTGAACACAGCATAATGTATACAGATGTTAAAGCACTATGTTGTACACCTGAAACTAATGTAACATTGTATGTCAACTATATTCAAATAAAAAAATTAAAAAGATATTTTGAGTTATTTGCTTTCTTATTATTGAGTTCCAAGTGTTCATGTGTATTTTAGGTCCAAGTCTTTTCTGAGTTATATGCATTGAAAATATTTCTCCCATTCTGTGGCTGTTCTTTCCATTCTTGTAACAGTGTCCTTACACAATAATATTGTCTGAAACCTCACTGTCAAATCCAAGGCCACTTAGATTTTCTACTGTTATATTACAGATGAGTCATAGATTTATATTTACATTTATGATCCATTTTGAGTTATTTTTTGTGAAAGTATAACGTTTGTGTCTGGATTCATTTTTCTTGTATTTGGATGCCCAGTTGTTCCAGCACTGTTTGTTGAAAATACTGTCCTTTCTCTACTAGGATGCCATTGATAATTTGTCAAAGATCAGTTGACTATCTCTGTGTATGCCTATTTCTGGACACAAATCTTTTCCCTTGATCTAATTAGTCTGATATGTCACCAATACCACACTGTCTTGATTACTGTAGCTTTATAGTAAGTCTTGAAGTTGGGTGGTATCAGTTCTCCAGCTTCATTCTTTTCCTTCAATATTGTGTTTGCTATTTTGGGACTTTTGCTTTTCCACAGAAATGTTAGAATCCATTTGTTTATAAACACAAAGTGAAAGTTGCTGGGATTTTGACTGGGATTGCTTTGAGTTTGTTGATCAAGTTGGGAAGACCTGTTTACAGATCAAGTTTTAGAAGGACTGAGATCTTAGCAATAATGTCTTTTTTTTTTTTTAAGATTTTATTTATTCATTTGACAGAGATGGAGACAGCCATCAAGAGAGGGAACACAAGCAGGGGGAGTGGGAGAGGAAGAAGCAGGCTCCCAGCAGAGGAGCCTGATGTGGGGCTCGATCCCAGAATGCCAGGATCATGCCCTGAGCCAAAGGCAGACGCTTAACGACTGAGCCACCCAGGCGCCCCTTAGCAATAATGTTTTCTTAACCACAAACAGGTAAAATGTCAAGTCCTTCTTTGATTACTTGCATCAATTCTGCAGCTTTCCTTATAGATCTTGAAAATATTTTATTAGATCTGTATCTAAGAGTTGTAATTTTGGGGGTGTTAATTAAAAGGCTCTTATACTTTTAGCTTCAAATTCTAATTCTTCATTGTTTATATATAGGAAAACAATTTGTTAACCATTTATCTTACAACCTTGGTATAAAGGCTTTTAGTTAAAAGAGATTTTTTTGGTCAAGTCTTTGGTACTTAGTACATTGATATTCATGCCATCTGTGAACACAGAGATTTATTTTTCCTTCCTAATCTGTATACATTTCCTTATTTTGTCTTAATTTGTAAGCTAGAAGATCCAGTAAAATATAATGTCAAAAAATAATAAAGGATGTGTCTGCCTCTCCTCTGTTTGTACTCTGCCTTGACCTTCTTGTGTGGACATCAGGGTATGCCAGGTACTTATTTTGGGACCTGTGAGTAATAAACTTCTGTATTTCAGTTGCTCTTGTGGTTTGTTGTTGAACCACAACTCACCATCCAGCACCCTGTGCTCCACTTAACAAGTGTTAATTTGACAAATTCATAACAAACAGTTTTTTAATTTATTTTTCTATTTTCAATTTCATTGATTTCCATCCTGATTTTTGTTATTTACTTTCTTCTGCTAACTTTGAATTTAATTTGCTCTTCCTTTTCTTATTTCATGATGTGGAAGCTTAAATAGTTGGTTTTAGATCTTTCTTCTTTCAAATATATGCATTCAATGCTGTAAATTTCCCTCTAAGCACTGCTTTTCCTGCATCTCACAAATTTTGACAATTTGTATTTTCATATTAATGTAGTTCAAAATATTTTAAAATTTCTCTTAAGACTTCTTTTTTGACCCATGTGTTATTTAGAAGTGTGATGTTAATCTCAAAATGCTTGGGTTTACCAGCTGTCTTTCTATTATTACCTTCTCTTTAACTCCACATGGTCTAAGTGCATACTTTATATCATATCTATTCTTTTCAATGAATTAAGATGTGTTTTGTAGTCCAGAATGTTGTCCCTCTTGGTAAATTTTCAATGTGAGCTTGAGAAAAATGTGGATTGAATGAAGTGTTTTTAAATGTCAATTAGATCCATTTAGGCTGCTCAGTTCAAGTATATCCTAACTGATTTTCTGTCTGCTGGCTCGGTCAATGATTGTTAGAGAGCTGTTGAAGTACCCAACTATAGGAGTAGATTTGTTTATTTTTCCCTGTAGTTCTATCATTTTTGCTTTGGGTATTTTGATGTTGTGTTATTATGTGCATATAAGTTAAAGATTTTTATATATTTTTTTATCATCATGTGATGCCCCTCTTTATCCCACAATGAATTTTCTATTTGCCCAAAAGCTTATATTTTTAAATAATTCAAATATTTCATATGTTTAGAAAACAGACTGATAGAACCATATACTTATTTGTACAGATTAATTCATGAAATAATACATTTAGTTTGAAGTCTGTATTAAAGAACCTCCACAGTTCCAAATTTCAAATTTGAGTGTGAACATAAAAATATTATTTTGTTATTACTGAAATGTATGATATAAGTTAAATTAGTGAAGAAGCAGGAAGGGAAGAAAGAAAAGGGGAAGAAGGTAATTTTCCTTGTTTTGAACTTTGCTTTATCTGAAAGTAGTATAGCTACTCCAGCTTTCTTTCTTTTTTTTTTTTAATGTTTTTTTATTATATTATGTTAGTCACCATCCAGTACATCCCTGGTTTTTTATGTAAAGTTTGATGATTCATTAGTTGCGTATAACACCCAATGCACCATGCAATACGTGCCCTCCTTACTACCCATCACCAGCCTATCCCATTCCCCCACCCCCCTCCTCTCTGAAGCCCTCAGTTTGTTTCTCAGAGTCCATAGTCTCTCATGCTTCATTCCCCCTTCTGATTACCCCCCCTTTCTTTATCCCTTTCTTCCCCTACCAATCTTCCTAGTTCTTATGTTCCATAGATGAGAGAAACCACATGATAATTGTCTTTCTCTGCTTGACTTATTTCACTTAGCATTATCTACTCCAGTGCCATCCACGTTGCAGCAAATGTTGGGAAATCGTTCTTTTTGATAGCTGAGTAATATTCCATTGTATATATGGACCACAACTTCTTAATCCAGTCATCTGTTGAAGGGCATCTTGGCTCCTTCCACGATTTAGCTATTGTGGACAAAGCTGCTATGAACATTGGGGTGCATATGGCCCTTCTCTTCACTATGTCTGTATCTTTGGGGTAAATACCCAGTAGTGCAATGGCTGGATTATAGGGTAGCTCAATTTTTAACTTTTTAAGGGACCTCCACACTGTTTTCCAGAGTGGCTGTACCAACTTGCATTCCCACCAACAATGTAGGAGGGATCCCCTTTCTCCACATCCTCTCCATCAATTGTTGTTTCTTGCCTTGTCATTTTTTTGCCATTCTAACTGGCATAAGGTGGTATCTTAGTGTGGTTTTGATTTGAATTTCCCTGATGGCTAATGATTTTGAACATTTTTTCATGTGTCTGTTAGCCATTTGTATGTCTTCATTGGAAAAGTGTCTGTTCATATCTTCTCATTTTATGATTTGTTTATTTGTTTCTCGCATATTGAGTTTGAGAAGTTCTTTGTAGATCTTGGATTCCAGCTTTCTTTTGATTAATTTTAGCAGCATATACCTTTCTCCATCCCTTTACTTTAAATGTGTGTCTAAATATTTAAAGTGATTTCTTGTAGACAATATAGTGTTATTTTTTTATCCTTCAGACAAATTGTCTTCTAGTAGATGCATTTAGATAAATAAACTTTAAAGTATTACTGATATAGTTATCTTACTATCTTATCTTACTATCTACCATATTTGTAAATGTTTTCTATTTCTCTTTTTCTCTCTTTGTCTTCCACTCTTTTTCTGTCTTCTCTGTTTTACTTAATATTTTCTGATTACATTTTCTCTTCTCTCTTATCAATTATATTTCTTTTGAAAAAATTTTATTAGTGTTTGCCCTAAAGTTTGCAATACATATTTAAAACTAATGTAGGTTCACTTTCAAAGAACACTATACCACTTCATGGGTAGAATGAGTAACTTAGCATATTTCCAATTCTTCCCTCCCAACCACATACAACATTTCTGTCATTCATGTCACTCATTCAAATGTTATAAGCAACAAATATATTGTCCCTGTAATAATTTCAAACACTCTGTTATCTTTTAGGTCAATTAAGAATAAGAAAAAAATATTTTATTTTACTTTCATGTATTCCTTCTCCAGTGCTTATTCTTTCTTTATGTCTATTATATTTCTTTTCCCTACTCTGAAAATCTTTTAACATTTCTTGCAAAGCAGATTTAGTAGCAAAATTTCCCTCAGTTTTGTCTAAAGGAGTGTTTATTTCTTCTTCATTTAGGTATTCATGAAGGATAATTTTATGGGATACAGAATTCTATTTTTTTCTTCCCTTTCAACTCTTTAAGTATTTCATTCAATTTTCTTCTTGATTGCATGGTTAGTAAAGTGACATTTGATGTAATTCTTATCTTGTTTCTTAGTAGGTAAGACATGAATTTCCTCTGGCTTCTTTCAAGATTTTCTTTTTGTCTTTTATTTTCTGCAGTTTGAATATGGTATGCCTAGATGTAGATTTTTTTTTTTTTTTTGTATTTATCCCGTTTGGTGTTCTCTGAGCTCACTGGATCAGTGCTTACTGTCTGTAATTGATTTTGGAAAATTCTCAGCTATTATTACCTCAAACACTCTTCCATTTCTTTCCCTCTTTCTTTCCTTCTAGTATTCCCATTACATGTTTTCCACATTTTGTAATTGTACCACAGTTCTTAGATTTTATGCCACCCCTTTTTTTTCTTCTTTTTCCATTTCAGTTTTTGAAGTTTCTATTGACATATCTTCAGATTCACTGATTCTTTACTTGGCCATGTTTAGTCTGCTTATAAAAAAAATCAAAGACATTCTTCATTTCATTTACAGTGTTTTTCATTTCTAGAATTTTATTTTGATTCTTTGTTAGAGATTCCATCTCTCTGCTTATATTATCCATCTGTTCTTGCATGGTGTCTACTTTTTGCATTAAGGCCCTTAACATATTAACCATAGTTGTTTTAAATTTCTGGTGTGATAATTCCAAAAATGTCTGCTATATCTGAGTCTGGTTCTAAGGCTTGATTTGTCTTTTTTGACTGTGTTTTTTGCCTTTTAGCATGCCTTGCAAATTTCGTTGAAGACTGGACATGTCATATTAGGCAAAGGAAACCGATGTAGATAGGCCTTTACTGTGAAGTTTCATGTTTATCTGGCTAGGAATTAGATGGTATTTACTGTTTGCTGCAGCTGTGCTGTCAGAGACTAAAATTTCCTATAGTTGCCCTGTTTGAGTCTCCCCTGCTGTCTTTGGACATACCTAGAGCCCACTTAAAAACCCTGAGTCTTACAGTTCTTTTGGCTGTAATCTCCTGCTGTTACACAGGAGCCTTATTAATGTCATGGAAAGCTGTTGGGGGAGAGGAAGTGTTCTGTAGTCCTATGATTAGATCTCAGTCTTTGGCGAACCTGTATTTTCCTTCCCCCATGTCAAGGGCTAAAGGGGGCTAGATTTGGGTGTTTCCCTTTACTCTTGTTGGTGATCCTTTGGTAAAAACCCTGTCAGTTAGGCTTAGGTAAAATAGTTTCAGGCAGGCTTTGGTTTTTTGTTTGTTTGTTTGTTTGTTTTGAAAGATATTATTTATTTATTTGACAGAGAGCGAGAGAGAGCCAGAGAGCACAAGCTGGGGGGGGGGGGTGTGGCGTGGGACAGCAGAGGGAGCAGGAGAAGCAGGCTCCCCGCTGACCAGGGAGCCCATGTGGGGCTCAATCCCAGGACCCTGAGATCATGACCTGAGCTGAAGGCAGACACTTAACCGCTTAACCATCTGAGCCACCCAGGCACCCCTCAGGCAGGCTTTGTTAAGAACAGCTAGCTCTGGCACATTTCAGAATTGTTACTTTTTCCTTTTCCCTGCTGGAAGCATGACAGGGTATCTCTTTGATTTTTACAGTGAAAAACTGCTAGGGTCCCTGGAGGTAAAGTTCAAGAAAGTGTGAGTGCTCTTAAGACTGGTCCCCCTCAGAGTTTTTAACTCTCAAGCTAGCCCATGTTGAACCTCCAGGAGTTTGTCAGTTATAGCTTAAAGTATTCCTATTGATGCTGGTTTTACCTACAGACTTCTGTTCCTGGAATTATGATTCTCTGTAACCACCTATCTCTTCAGTTTGGGGGCAAAAATTGCCTTTGTCCTCCATTCTCTGAAGGACCTGAGAAAAGTTGATTTTCTGTTCATTGAGTTTTATTCTTCTTGTGAGAATGAGAGAGATGATTCCAAGCTCTTTACATGTTGGACTGGAAACTGGAAGTCTTTTAATTACTAAGCATGAATAAGTGATATTTCTATAAGAAATAATTTCATTTACATAATAAAATAATAATATATCAAAGGTTGTTAGAAATTTTGAGATCCTTTAATCTAACACATTCATTGTATACATCAGAAAATGTAAGCATAGTTCCCATAAAACTACACTTAAAAACTTGGTACCTTGAGTCCTCACTCAGGACTCTTTTCTCCTCATGCATAAATGAAATAAAGCAGATAGGTGAAAGGATAGAAAACATGTGAAACCCTGATATGTATTCTTATTGCTTTTCTATCTGAAACAGAACGTTTTAGAGGAAAGACAGAGCAACTCTGAATCCAAGGGAACTATCAGGGAGAAGGTGGAATGAATTGGTTGCATCAGTGTAATTATAAAAATGGTTGGGTGCAGGGCTTTCAAATGGGGTCAGCTTATTCTCTTTGTCTTTATACAAGATGGACAAAAGAGAAAGGAGTTGACAATTCCCAAGAACTCAGTGTACTTAAATGTCACTTAATGAACTGACTGGTATTTGACTGAAGAATCTGAAAAATTAAGTGAGGAGGCTAAACCTGATGAGTGGAAGAGAAGTATTGCTCTGGGTTAGAGGTAACAATAGCTTATTAAACTTAAAAAAAAGATAGAAAAATGTGCAATCTGTGTTTGAATAACCTGGTCCCTGACATTCTTAAGAGGAAAGGTTGTTTCATCTGGCTTTACATTTTTATTATGCATTTTATCTTAGGGAGTATAGCACATCTAATTAATGTACCATGATAAATGGAGTTTCTGTATCATTAGAACCCACTTATAAAGAATGAAAAGGGACCTCCATGTGCAAACACAGAAAAGTTAATCCCTAGCTATCAAAGGTTCATCTCCTGCAAAGTCATTTCACTTTGCTCATACATTTAATAGGAATCATTTATATAATATTCAGGCAAAGGAAGAGAAACTGCAAAAAAAAAAGTTTTAATTGAGTTATTCAGCCATCAATTCAGGCTTGTCAGATTGTAAGAAGAGAAATTGAGATAGAAATCCTGTGAGAGGAATTCCTACTTAAAAAAAAAAAAAAAAAAAGCCTAGAAAAACCCAAGTGGATCTTTTCACTGTTCTGAGATGGGGAGGAAACTTGCCAATTATTGTAATTTTTAGAAAAGTGAAACTTTCAGAGGCATTCTATTATACTTAGATTTCTGGGAGCCAGATTCTTCAGTCTCTAATCTATACAACATTTTTAATATACTTACCTTAACAATGACCTTTTCGAAAGAATTATTTGATACAGAGAAATAGAGGTTGAAGGCAATCTAAGATGTATATTTGCAAATTTTACCTTAGAAGTATTTTTTATTAGTCACTATATGAAAGATATTTCCAAGAATTCATTATGGGGAAACTTTAAGATAATTTACATTCATCAAAGAGAAGGTGATTTAAAAGGCTGATTGAATTCTCTGTGGATAGAAGGCAAAAAAAGTCTTCAGCTGCCATACCCTTGCAAGTTTACAAGCTGAAACTTTATTGCCTCAAAAGACACTTAACATAAAACACACCAGCCATATTGACTAATTTGCTGGTCTATATGATACACTTCTCTTATCTTTCTCTATCACTGCTTCTTATCCAGTTGAAATTCCCTTTTTAACATTGTAACTGCATTTGGAAGTCAAACCAACCAATAGAATTCCACTATGCTTGTGTGGTAGAGATGATGGACTAGAGAATTCTCTATTGTACAAATCTGAATAAAGAACAAACATGCTACATCACATGAGATTTTTATACATTTCTTAGAACTTTTTAATAGGCATTGATAAATTGATTATGTAAAATGGAAGAACATTGGTAAAAGATAAGGAATATTTCAGGCTATGGAAATTGAGGTGTTTAGCCTAAATGTTTAAGTTGTATATAAAAAGAAGAATGTTATTGATGAATTCAAAACCAGAAATCTAAGATTGAATAAGCATTATGGTGTGGTTCTCTGCTTTAAGTTATCATTTTAATTCATTGTTCCCCCTTTAACTGGACAATGTTATATAAGGAAGGATCACAGAATTAGGAGTCAAGAACTATCTCTAATGTAGCTTCTAATGTATGTGACTCTATGGATTAAAAATGAGCATGTTATTAAATGAGACCTCTGCTACCACTTTTAAATTTTTTAAAAATAATATATCCCTTTATAAAGTAAACTTACACATAAAGTAAATGTTCTAGGTCTTTCAGTCTCCTCATATATCCTATAAACATATGTATGTGACACATCAATAAAATCATATTTATATAAATCCCTATGCCTGTAGTGCTATTGTAGGTAACATGCTTCTTCTAAGATGATATCAATGTCTTTTAGTCTACACACTTTTTCATCTCAACCTAGTGGACTCAGTGCTGTCCTCTTGACTAGAAATTACTATGAAACACCTTTCCGTTAACCGTTTTTTTAAAAGATTTTATTTATTTATTTGACACAGAGAGAAGGGGAGGAGAGCAAGCACAATCACGGGGAGCAGCAGGCAGAGGGAGAAGCAGGCTCCCTACTGAGCAAGCAGCCAGATGTGGGGCTCCATCCCAGGGACCCAAGCCTAAGGCAGCCGCTTAACAGACTGAGCCACCCAGGTGCCCTATTAATCAGTTTGCTTAAAAAAGAAAAAGTTATTTAAATCATTATTTAATACATTGAGCATTATTTTCTGAGTAGTGTCTATGTACCAGGCACTATTTCAGGCATTGGGGATATAAAAGAGACAAACTCTATTTCTTGGTAAACCTTTAAGTGAAACTCCACTTTCCATCTCAGAATTCCCCACTTCTTGCTTTTTATTTATTTATTTTTTAAGATTTTAGTTATTTATTTTGTGAGAGAGAGGGCGCATGAGTGGGGGGAGGGGCAGAAGGAGAGAGAGATTCTCAAGCAGACTCCACACTGAGCCCGAAGCCCAATGGGACAGGGGATGTGCTTCTTCATCTTACAACAGTGAGATCATGACCTGAGCCAAAATCGAGAGTCAGACGCTTAACCAACTGAGCCACCCAGACACCCCCTACTTCTTACTTTTTAAAGCATATAAGTGTTAGAATCTGAGATTCAATGGGAAGAAAGTAGTGGAGTAAAGGATGATCAAATTCTGCATATATTTATTTAATTTTTGGATGTACTTTATTAGACTGTAAGTTTCTTAAGACATGGTCATACCTTATTCAAGTGTCAAGCATAGAATACCCTGCATATAATGAATGTTGTTGAATACTGAGTTAATGAGAGAATGAGTGGATGAAACTGACATAGCATTCTCTTAATGAGATAAGGGAAGAAATTATGAAGACAATCTTGGTCACATAGTTGAAGTAGGAATATAGTTACATTTAAACTTGTATTATTAAAGATAAATGCCACAAAGTCCTACACCATCTGAAAGTTTTAGAGTAAGATATTAAAATCAGATATATACAAAAGATGTTTACTGAAATGTAAGCTCATGAGACAGGATAGTTTTATCTATTGGCCTGTATTATAGCCCTTACCTTTCAGAAATACGTGGACCATATAGGAACCTACAAAATGTTTATTGAATGAATGGATGAATAACTGAATGATTGGTATAATAAGTATTAACTGTCTTTCCCATCTTACTTAATGGAATTAATAACTCTCAATAAATTTATAAAATTCCTGTAGCTACTTACAGTGAAAGGAAATGTCTACAGTTGCTTTTGTAAAAAGAAGCCTCTTATAACTCAGAGCACTTATGTTTTTATATTAATTTGGAGTTCATATTTAATTCTTATTTATTTTTTATACAGGTGCCATGTTATATATGTCATATAGTTTACAATTTGGAGTTATCCTTTGTTTATTGCAGTTCCTCAAACACACAACTGATTATTTAATTGAAAAGAATTCTGGAATCATCTATAATGAATAGCTTGCATTTTAAAATCCAAATTCCTACTATAGCCTTCCAAGGGTGCAGAAAAGTCACTGAAACATGTTCACATGTTGAGAAAATAGACTGATATATTTATGTATATAGGTTAATTCATGAAATAATAAATTTACTTTGAAATCTCTGGTGAGGGATCTCCACAGGCCAAATTTCAAATTTGGCCTATAAATCTAAAGAAGAAGAAGAAGCAGCAGAAGCAGAAGCAGAAGTGAGAACAAGAACAGCAGAGGAAAAGGAAGAAAAAGGAGGAGGGAGAGGAGCCGGGAGAGGAGAGAGAGGAAGGATAGAGAAAGGGAAAAAGGGAAGAAGAAGAAATATAATCTAAAGCTAGAGTACATGAGAGACTTGATCATAGTGTTTTGCCTATGCTCATCGTGTTTAATATGCCATTTTGATATTTGTTTTGGTTCTGTTTCCTCTGGTTCTCTTTTTTGCTGCTTCTCTTTTCTTCCTTCTTGCAGTTTACTTAAACATTTTTTAAATTTCATCTTGACTTATTTGTCATGTATTTGATTGTTTCTGTGTATATTTTCATAGTGGTTTTTCTGACAATATACATGACTTACCATTGTCTACTGCTATCAACATCTTACTAATTCTAGTAATTAGTACTAATTTAAACCCATTTACCATCACCACTGTTATATGTCATTTTCTTAAGTATTAACTGGTATTATCTTTTATTCAACTATATTGTGATTTATAAAAAGATGATAAAGATTACATATGCATGTACCTATATTGCAGGTCTTTCTATTCTTTTTATTTTTATCACTCCACAATTATTCTCTTTTATCATATTATTTCTGTTTAAAGAATTTCCTTCTGAAACAACAAATATTGGAGAGGATGTGGAGAAAGTGGATCCCTCTTACACTGTTGGTGGGAATGCAAGTTCGTACAGCCACTTTGGAAAACAGTGTGGAGGTCCCTTAAAAAGTTAAAAATTGAGCTACCCTATGATACAGCAATTGCACTACTAGGTATTTACCCCAAAGATACAGACGTAGTGAAGAGAAGGGCCATATGCACCCCAATGTTCATAGCAGCATTGTCCACAATAGCTAAATCGTGGAGGGAGCCGAGATGCCCTTCAACAGATGACTGGATTAAGAAGATGTGGTCCATATATACAATGGAATATTACTCAGCCATCAGAAAGAACGATTACACAACATTTGCAGCAACATGGACGGACTGGAGGAGATTATGCTAAGTGAAATAAGTCAAGCAGAGAAAGACAATTATCATATAGTTTCACTCATTTATGGAACATAAGAAATAGGAAGATCGGTAGGAGAAGGGAAGAATGAAGGGGAGGGTAAACAGAAGGGAGAATGAACCATGAGAGACTGTGGACTCTGGGAAACAAACTGAAGGCTTCAGAGGGGAGGGGCGTGGGGGATTGGGATAGGCCGGTGATGGGTATTAAGGAGGGCACATATTGCATGGTGCACTGGGTGTTATACGCAAATAATGAATCATGGAACATTGTATCAAAAACTGGGGATGTACTGTATGGTGACAAATAAAACAAAATAAAAATTATAAAATTAAAAAAAAAAAAAGCTTGAATGGGTTTTTAGCCAGACCAGCATTGAATCCTGGGATGTAAAGTTTGAAGGAGTATCAGGGCTCTAACTTCCTCATTTTACAGAAGGGGATAATGAGGCCTCAAGAGATTAAAACCTTTTTTAGTTACTGAGTTAGGAACACACCCAGGCTTCTTGACTCCAAGTCTCATGCCTTTAGCATAAATTTAAACTAAGGATTTTGTCTTGTATTGTTTGGGGTGGATGAGGTTTGGGTATAAGAGGAGCTGACAGTAGTTTTTATTTTTTATCCATGCAATTTAATAAATTAAAAGTTTTATAGGTATAACTTTCCTGTATTACTTAAATTGACCAGAGGACAAAAAAGAGATTTATATTCTGTCAGCACTCACCACTCATATAGTAAAAGTAATTTAAGTGGCATGATCTGAGTAACTTGAAGGACAGACTCAATCCTGCCCATCAGGTGCGGTTGGAATACATGTAAGTTTATCAGGTGGCTGTCAGTTATGCCACGCAGGAGGTGTGCAACTCTGCAGAAGCCACTCAAGTTTCCCGTAACTCTTTACACTGTTGGTCAAAAAAATAAATAAAAACAAAAAAAAAGAATAAAGAATTTCCTTCTTTAATGGAGCCATCTTTCAATCTTTAAGGGTAGATCCATTAGTGACAATTTTTTTAGTTTTCCTTTGTCAGAGAATGTCTTCATTTCCCTTTCACTCTTGAAAGATCATTTTGCCAAACATAGCATTCACTATTGACAAAAATGTTCTTTTGGCATGTGAAAAATGTTGTGCTACCTCCTTCTTGTCACTATGGTTTCAGATGAGAAATCTGCTGTCATTTGAATTGGTATTCCCCTTATAGGTAATGTGTCATCTCTCTATAGCTACTTTCAGGGAATTTCTATCCCTTTCACTCGAAAATATTTAATTACAATGTGTCATATTTATCCTGTTTGGGGTTCATTCTGCTACTTGGATATGTAGGATTCTATCTTTTGCCAAATTTGAGAAATTTTCAGCCATTATTCTAATACTCTTTCAGTTCTACCTTCTTCCTCTCCAGAGATGAAAATGATACAATGTTGGACCTTTTATTATTGCCCAAAGTCTCCTGAGATCCTGTCAATCTTTTTCAGTCTATTTGTGTGAAAGTCTATTTTCTCTTTGTAGTTTAGTTTGGATAAATTTTATTGGTCTCAAATTCACCAATTCTATCCCTCCATTGTTTTCATTATGCTATTGAGTGCATTCAATGAGATTTTTTTCCTATTATTATAGTTTTCAGTTCTTTATTTTTGTAACTTCAATTTCTTAGCTCAGATTTCCTTTTTTTATTTGTTGCAATAGAATTTTCAACTGATTGTTGAAGCAGTTTTATGATTTTTGCTTTAAAACCCTTGTCAGATAATCCTAATGTCTAGGTAATTTATCTACTTTGTATCAATTCATTGTTTTTTTTCACTCATATTTTAATTTTGTTGGTTCTTGGTTTGATGAGTGATTTTTTATTGTTCCAGTACACTTTGTCTATTTATTAGGAGACTCTGAGTCTTATTTAAATATTTCATTTTGGCAAGCAATCACACTGTTTAGGTTTAGTATGCACATTTTGACCTACTATTGTGACCTGTAGTTCTAATGAGTTTAATTTTCAGAGCCTTTTTCTTTCTTTCTTTCTTTTTTTCATAGATTTTATTTATTTATTTATTTGTCAGAGAGAGAGAGAGAGAGCAAGAGCACAAGCAGGGGGAGCAGTAGGCAGAGGGAGAAACAGGCTTCCTGCTGAGCAAGGAGCCCAATGCAGAACTTAATCCCAGGACCCTGTGCTGAAGGCAGACGCTTAACTGACTGAGCCACCTAATTTTCAGAGCCTTTACAGTGTTATTTTGGTTGGCTTGGTTTTTACCTGTTGCTAATGAGACTCCCTTTGGTCCCTTTACGGGCTGCTTGAGGGATCAAATGGGTTCCTCCTGGCTGGGCCACTAAGTTTCTCTTGGTGGAGAAGGAGAATCTTAGGCTTATGGCAATGAGGAAGCTTTCCTGTCCTGGTGCTTGTGGAGGAATCCACTCTTCAGGTGCCCCAAGCAAATAGGTGCCTCTGGGTAGGGTGTGGTGTCTCAGGTCTACTGGAACAAAGAGCTCCCTTGGCTGTTTCACTTTTTGTGCTGGGTTCTCTGTTGTCTATGCTGCCTGGCCCTCCTCATGTTTCCCAGTGAGAGTGGATGTCTTTGGCCCATAAAGACTAAGAGTTTCTGGACCCAGGCCACTTAATATGGCAAGGTTCTCTTTGCTAATGCTGCCCAGCCACCCTTGTGTCTCCTGATGAAGGAAGGACATCTCACACTCCTAGACATAAAGAGGCTCCTTTAGACGGGCTGATTATTTTGTTGTGGGTCCTCTTGCTGTTGCTCACAGGCTGTCTGAGTGTTTATGGGTCACTTATTATTGAAGAAACCTTGGTGTTTCTACCCACTGCTCTAGATCAGTCTGCCCTGGGGAAGAGGGTATTGAGAAAAGGAGAATCCTGAATCCAAAGAGAAAGTGTGGTACTTTTGCTGACTGCTTATTGCTAGCATTTCTTCTTTTGTTGGGTCAGGGGAGCTAAGATACCCTGCCACTATATTGTTTCTCTAGGCCTGGGCACCTGAAACCAGTTTGCCCTCCCCTTATCACCTTTCAGAATTTTCTGTGGTTGCCTCTTACATTATTTCCAAGGTTTACTCTACCTGGCATGAAGGTGTATTGTACTCTCCCTTTCTCTAACATGCTTGCTATTATAATTATTGTTGCTTCTATATCAGGATTTCTCACAAATACATCATGTATACAAGTGGATGATAGATATGCTATACTAATTAGCTTACCAATTATAGCTACATAAATTAAATATTGTACAAATTGAAGATGAAGGAAATACTGTTATTTAGTGTTTTTTAAAATGTCACTACCATTTCATATCCATAAAAATTTACATGATGCTGGGATGACTGGGTGGCTCAGTCAGTCATGATCTTATGGGTCATGGGATCAAGCCCCAAGTTTAGCTCTGTGCTCAGCGGGAAGTCTGCTTGAAGATTCTTTCCCTCTGCCCTCCCCCCCCCAAATAAATAAATAAATATTTAAAATATTTACATGATGCTAAAAATCATTGTTGTTAAGTTTTATTAACTTTTAGCTTACAAACTATACCTCTTAAGTATGCAGCTCAATGAATTATCACATCGAGAATGAACCCATTTAATCACAATAAGAATTTTAAAAAGAACACAAACAATACTGAGATATACTCATAAATCCTTCACAGTCACAAAGCTAAAAGGAAACCACTATAATGACATAACAACATATATTAATCCAGCTTATTTTTGTATTTTATATAAGTGAAATCATAATACATGAACTCGTTCTGTCATAGTTTCTAGTCTATATATTATGTTTGGGCAATATGTCCCTTTTGTTCACTCTAACTGTACTTAATTTTTATTGCTGTTTAATGATCAGTGTTTTAATATACTGCAATAATAGTAATTTCCACTTTTATTCCAGAATTTGCAGTGGTTAAACTGTGGGAGTAATGGTTCAAGGAGAACTTATTCTGTCTGGCAGTATTCAGAGCTCTGATCATGTGTTCTTGCCTAGCAATCTTTTGTTGAATTCTCATTATTGTGTATCAGATGTGTATAGGCAATTTGAGATTCTGGATGATATTTTACTACTCTTCACATAATTCACTTTTGACTTTGACATATGGCATTTTAGGGGTAGATTATCTCAATCCGGAGAATGAACTCATTTAAAGCTACACTATTATCTTTGTAAGAACTGATTAATTTCTAGTTCGTCATAAGCTGTAGCTTAGGGGCCCAAAGTGCAAACCTAGTTGTTTACTAAGGTCTCCCCTGCTTGTGAGCCTGAACTCCACTTGTGATATCTGCTCTGTTGAGGATGTTGGAAGCTTTGCTAATCCTCTCAGCCATTTAGCTTCTACTTTCTATTAGCCTCTTTGGCCCCAATTTGGTATCATCGAATATACTAGAGGGGGTAAAGCAGAACTGAGGATATCTTGCTCACCTTTCTTATTTTCGTTATATCTTAGCTGTCAGGGGCATCAAAAAGAGATATTTTTGTATTTGTTTCCTATCCTTTAATTTTTTTCAACTGGAGAATATCTTCAAAATAAGCTAATTTCTTTTTTAATTTCCAGAAGTTTAAATTTATTAAAATATTTTTTTAGAATTAACAATTTTGAAAGAAAATAGATTGGCAATAGGTAAATGTATATTGGCACTAATAATAGAGACCAAAAATGAAGCTTAACTGATAATATCACTCCAATTATTTTTTTTGCATTTTTCCATTTTCTTGGATTTTATTTTGGGATGGATGTCAGCCAGACCAAAATAAAGTAAAATCTGAATACTTTTAATAATTTTAGGTACAGTGCAACCTAAATCACTAATATGTAAATATTCATATGTCTTACCAGTTAATATATGTCAAATGTAGAGGTTTATAGAAAATGATTTGTCACAGCAAATACAACCCTATGTGTGCATTGTTTTTCTGACATTCATTTATTCTGTGCCCTGGATGAAACAATGCCATTTAATAGTAAATGCTGTATGCTGAAAATTGAAAGTAGGTGATTTATTTCCTAAACTCTATTATTTATATTCCTAAATTATATTATTCAAGTATAATAACAAAACCAATTATTCTATCTGATAGATTAATTTTAAAAGGAGCTCAGTGGAAAATTTTAACTATTGCCCAAAATAGTAGTTCTGAACATATTTTTAGTCAAGTAAACATTTGCAAAGCTGACATGATACAGAACCTCTGTAAAATGTTTCAAATATTCATTTTTAATATTATTTATGATTTCTAAATAAATTATTCAAAAGTCATATTTTCTGAAATAGCTATGTTAAAGAAGATATTAACACTTTGTCCAAACTGTATTACTAAGCAATAATAAAGTGACATAAAATTTTCCTCACAATTATTATCAAGTATATTATGCTAAAATTTTATTTTAAAAATTCAAAAAAAGTATTTAGAATGATAACACAGCATTGTCAGTTCTAAAGATATGTGACCTTAATTGAATCCTAGGAGAAGTCAAGTATCAAGTTGAAATTATTAGACTGAGAATGAGGGAACTTTATATTTATCATAGCTCTAACTTGGGTAAATCACTGCAATCTCTGAGTCTCCAGACTAAGATATAATCTGATTAAATTATCATTGAAGTTGCAAGTTATTTACTAAACTATGAAATCACTTCTGTAGAATAGTTTTTGCTGAATTTAAGCAGTGTCAGTTTCTTCATTGGTAAAAAGAAAGAGTGCGTCATTAAAGCCATTTCTTCTTTATCATCAGGATAAATGACCACATCAGTTCATTAACCCTGTAATTTCACTACTGTTCTAGAGTAAGAAGGACAAAAACTAAACAGGGCCAGTCACAACTTCAAGTTCAGTTGAAATACTGTTCACCCGTGGAAGTACTGGTCTCTTAGGAACTACAGCCTCTAAAGAAGGAAAGTCCATGTTTAGGGAACATGTCATAAAAGTGTAATAGTGTCATGGTGAAAGGATATTATTCCACCATTTATTGATTGACTCAATAATGTAAGCTTCGTGAGAAAGAGCACCACATCATAGCCTTTAGTTCAGACATAGTTCTACATCTGGTACATCTGTCCCATCACACAAGCTGTTGAATTCTAGCTGGTGTTGTAACTGACTCTTCAGTAGGTTATTCCATTCTTTGATAAAGCCAGCTACTTTTTGTTAGCATAGCACCGATTTCCAGTTCCCTCAGAGGCCAGTAAAATCACTAGTGACAGTGTAAATTTGTATGTTTAATCACCATCCTTCTAGGCCAAGAAGGAACTGCTTGACATCCATTTACTATGGGAATTTGCTGGCCCCTTAGAGCCATCCATTAAAAGGATTTTAAAGATATTTTTTCATAAACTAATGTAATTTAAACTCATTTTTGACAAATTGCCCAACAAGATAATGCGGAGCTATATTTGGAAAAATAAGCAAAGTATATACATGTATAGTGTAAGGTTAAAAAAAAGATAATAACACCAATCAATTGAAATTATGTGCAATTCCAATGATCAAAAGAGAAATATATTTTAAAAATACAATTTGATAAAATTTTTTATGTACCAGATTGGCAAAGATGAAAAATGTCCTCTCATATATTGTTGCTTGGAGTATAAATTGATGATACTCTATAAAAAGAGAATTGAAACTTCAATGAAATTATTTTGATATATGTGTGAATATAAGTATATGTGAAAATATGATGTGTGCATAAAAATACTTATTGCAGGGTTGTAATGGCAAATTATTCATTAAAAACAAAACTGACCATCAAGGAGTGACTTCTGAAACTAATGGTATAGGTCAGATTGGGACAACTAGGGCTTGCCTGTTTTTCTACATAACCCTTTGTTGGAACACAGCTTCATCTGTGTATGTACATACCATCTATGACTGTGTTCATTGCTACAATGTTGGTGAGCAGTTACATTAGAGACCATTTAATCCACAAAGTCTATAATACTTAGTAGCTGACAGTTTGTGTAAAGATTTGTGGATAGATTCATATCCTAGACTACTATACAGCACTTAAGGAAATAAAGGATCTCTAAACATCCTGAGAAGGATTAAGTATGTCTCCATGACATACTGTGAGAAAGGAAAAATACACATAATATGATTATGCACATTTTCATATAATATAACATTTATATAATATATATGTACATATCCACTTGTTGACTTTCAGTTTTATACAGAAGCATCTCTAATATGTATTTCTAAATTTTAAAACCACCTAAATATGCTTTATTTGTAAAAAAAATAAAATGAATGATAATTAAAGTATAATTTTTTATATTCGGACACATCATTTTCTGTATTGTTGCCTTGTTTTTTCTGTTTTACCTAATTCTGGCAAAGCTAAATCTTGGACACATTTAGTCTGTTCATCTGTTCATGATCAGCAGGATTTCCATAACCCACAGATATAAAGGATTTTCATGTGTATACATCATATTGCTTATTATTGTCATAGGAGAATTTCTGAGAAGTATGATTCTCAGTTGTTTGTTATGTTGTTATAAATACTTATCTCTTGGTAGGGCAGGTTTTGTGTGTACAGTGTGGTTAATTTATTCGTCATAAAGATATGCTACACAAGCATATCCAGGAATTTAGTAATACTAAGTAAAAAATTGCTTTAAAAATCGTTTTTGCAAAAAAAGTAGAATCTCCTGTTTATCTGTGTATAAATAAAAATCCTGCTTAAAAATAAATATTATTTTTTCTACCTTTCCTTTTCTTGCACGTCTATCCAAGTTTTCATTATTTCTCTACAATTGTCTCTATCTCATTCCCTTTCTAAGACCATTTTCACATACACAAGATTAACAATAAGATGTGTACATGTGTATGATGTGTGTAGTTATATATAAGTTTAAGACTTTATAACACTTGAAAATAGATTTACAACAAATAATAAAAGTATGAATGCATTTTCTAATAACATCCAAGAAAAGTGTATCAAAGGGTTCGTTCTGTTCCATGCACGCCACCCTCAGAAATTTAAAGCCAGTCTACCAGGAGACATACTGATAATCAGTGATCTTTATATTTTAAGTTGTTTTGCCTCAGTTTTTACATTTTATTTTGAATGCGATAATTGTTTCTAAAATAGCTAATTACTTAAAGGGTTTCTTTTTATTTGTAATTACGTTATTTGTATCAAAGTCCGGAAGAATGATACCGGGATATCCTAGTCTATTCTAGGCTGTTCTAACAAAATGCAGCATACTTAACAACCATTTATTGTTCACAGTTCTGGAGGCTGCAAAGTCCAAGTTCGAGATGCCAACAGATTCAGTGTCTGTGAGAGCCTGCTTCCTGGTTCCTATGTGACCTTTTTTTAACTGTGTTTTCATGTTGGGTATTTTGTCTAAGAGCACTAATCCCACTCATGAGGGTTTTACTTTGAAGACCTAATCACCTCCCAAAGGCTCCACCTCCTATAGGGTCACTTTGGGGATTCGTATTTCACTATATAAATGTTGAGGAGACATAGACATTACTGGGCATATCTCTTTAAATTCTCAGACCCATTTACTAGAGTCTTGAATGATGACCAGATACACTATTTTATTTTTTTTAATTTTTTTTTTTATTTATTCATTTCAGAGAGAGAGAGAGAGGGAGAGAGAGCACGAGCAGGAGGTGGAGGGAGGGAGAAGCAGAGTCCCTGTGGAGCGGGGAGCCCAAAATGGGCCTGGGGATCCCAGGATGCTGGGATTATGACCTGAGCTGAAGGCAGATGCTTAACAGACTGAGCCACCCAGGTGCCACCAGATATACTATTTTCTATCTCTGGTTTTTGATATTCCAATTATTGGAAAAATTAGGTTTGAAAAATTTTTTTCAAATGTAAAGAGTTAACACATGACTTATTGTTGTTATGTTTACCTTTTCCTAAACCAGGTTAGTGTGAAGATAATCTTTAGTGATTCAGGTAAGACCAGGTTGAAGCTGAGAGACAAAAAGACAAATTTCCTTTTAGGTAAATTTACATTTTTCTAAAACAAAACCAAATACCTCCCCAAAAACTATCAAATAATAATTGGTATTTTTTTAGTATACTGTTCATACATAAATATGAAAGAAATGTCAATTGAAGAAAGTAAAGCCAAGTTCTTTCTACTTCATAAATGCAGTATTAAAAATTGGTGGTTATGTGGGTCAAGGTTTAATACAGGGGGAAAAAATCCTCAGTATTTTAAGCTATGGAGGATTAAATACAGTGACTAGTAAACCTTTTGAAGGGCTGGATTAGAAGTAAGATATGGCACGGGGCATTTGTTTCCAAGATCCCATCACTGAACTTGTTATCTGGAATTAAGGGGTCACTGGTATTGCTCTCACGGGGGCCACTACCAAACTGCCTGACACATAAAACACACGTAAATGGATTGTCGAGCTGTCGCAAACACTCTCATTTGGGGGATTTGTGTGTTAGCTGCCATGAACAAGTGTGTTTTATTTCTGCCATTTAAATCTTGTACAAATACCTCTAATTAACATAACTTTATTCAGCTCCAAGAGATTCTAGGGAAATTAGTTTTAGCTTTCTTCTGGTAGAAAAGGATGGGAGACCTAATCAAAGTATCTACCTCAGTAGTTAATGGGATTTAAGCCACCATTTCGTCTTTTATTATAAACGTCCAGAGTGAAAGGCAATCCCACATAGTCTCTCTATAAATCCTCGTTTGCAAAAGCTTCAGTATTTAAATAATTCAAGATGTCTGAAATTTATACTTTTAGTGTTTTTGTTGTGGTTCTGATAATGAGAACTAAAATCTTAATATATATGAAAATATCAGAAATATTTCTGGCTTCTTACCTCTTTTCAAGTGTTGTAATGGACCTATAGTAAACAAAACAAAACAAAACAAAAATCAGAATACCAGTTATGTAGCCATTTCTCTTTACATAACTTCAAACAATAGTTCGTGCTTTGCGTTTGACTAGAGATAATATATACTTCCTTTAATTTAACATAATAGAACTATCGTCAATAATGAATAATGTTTTAGCTTCTAACTGTACATTTAAAAAATAGTTTATCTTTCATGGACCTTTTTTTATCTGAACAGAAAAAATTCCCTGTGATTAACAAGTAAAATATTTTCCACTATAACCCCATAGCATTTTGAACATTGTGAGGCACAGATAGTAATGCAAACACATGGTTTTACTTTATAATGTATATGTGTTTAGTCTGAATGAAAGGGATTTGTTAATAATGTTATCAGTAACATACTTCCGTAGTAGGAAAAGAGTAACTTATCTGTTGTAATACTCTTTCCTGCAAAAAAAATTACACATAAGCACCAGATTTAAAACAAAATATATGTACTATATGCAATTTTTCCCCGTTATGAGGGAAAAATATAAGCAACCCCTATGCATTTAAAATGTTAAAACTAATCAGAGTTTCCATGCAACGTTTCTTTTCCTTTTTTCAGTACAAATGTATGCACAAATAATTGATGAGAAAAATGTAATTGGGTGAAAGAAACAAACACAAACAGGTCACAACTTCCTAAATTGTACAGAAAAACTTAGCAGGTCTATATTGTTGATCTTCTTCCACAGATATTTATTACTAACGTAAGGATGAAGTAGGTGGCTTGTACTCATGGGAGGTAACATAATTTCTATTCAGATTTTACTTGGAGAATCAGATCTGACCAATTGTCCAAATGAGAAATAAAATGCAATGACTGAGCTTAATATTTCCATTTCAATATTGATATTGCAATATCATCTTTTTGGTAATAATCAGTATAAGCTCAAAGTCAAGGCACACTTCTATCAGTTCAAGTGGCTGCATGGGAATAATCATTTTTTTTTAATTTATTTTTTTTAAAGATTTTATATATTTATTTGACAGACAGCCAGCGAGAGGGGGAACACAAGCAGGGGGAGTGGGAAAGGAAGAAGCAGGCTCTCAGCAGAGGAGCCTGATGTGGGGCTTGATCCCAGAACGCCAGGATCACACCCTGAGCTGAAGGCAGACGCTTAACGACTGAGCCACCCAGGCGCCCCACGGGAATAATCATTTTTTTAAAGTCTGTATTTATATTATACCATGATTCAGAAATTATTAAAAAGGCCTATAAAAATCCACTCTTCCACTATATTGTACACCTGAAACTAATATTACACTGTATGTTAGCTAACTGGAATTTAAGTAAAAACTTTAAAAGCCCATTCTCCATGTATTTTTATCTTTATAGAGATCAGAGTTATATGATCAAACTGTCCCAAATAAGACACATTTGAGATTTAAATAGTAAGTTTTAAACATAAATTTGAATCAAAATATCCCTTACATTTGATCTTTAAAGAAGAGTGCAACTGACCTTTAGCAACTCATGAAAACTATTTTACTTATAAAATTCAATATACCTAGTTCAACACACATGGTGAAAAGGATAGTAAGAATTCTCTAGCAAAAATGGTATGCAGCTGATTTAAATTAGACCATGTATGAGCAGACCATGTATGAGACAAATGCAATTATAAATTAAAAATTTTTTAAAGATTTTATCTATTTGAGAGAGAGTGCACAAGCAGGGGGAAAGGCAGACGAAGAGGGAAAAGCAGACTCCCCAGTGAGCAGGGAGCCTGACGTGGGACTCGATCCCAGGACCCTGAGATTATGACCTGAGCTGAAGGCAGATGCTTAACTGACTGAGCCACCCCGACGCCCCTAAATTAAATTTTATACATCAATAATAAAGAGTAAAATTAAACTTTGCTCATGATTTTTTCTAAATATAGATATATTTGATTTAATTATTTCCTGAATTCTATGATCTCATTTTGGAGCTTTTTTTCAAATTCTTTTCCTTGTGTATTTCATGCTTTTTATCATTTTATTAACATCTTTACTCATTTGCAATGGAAGCTAATAGTTTTAAAACTGTGGGCAGATCTTTTTCTAGCACGTTTTCATATTCTGTAGCAAAGTAATTCTATCTTTTGTTATAAAAACATTTTATGGGAGTTGACCTCAATACTTTTATGTTGTTCATTTTTAGTTTTCTTGAGTGTTTAGATTGAAACATTTTCAGTATAGCTAGCTATTCTGATTTCACAGAATACTCTCTTCTGTCATTTTTTACATTAATGTTCCAAAATATAGTGGCTTGGCTTTTCAGATTCCCTGGTTCTATTCTTCTCCTCCACTATTCTTTCAGGTCCTTTTTTCCTTTGTTTCTGTTTTCCCTGTCGTACTCAATTATGTTACTGCCCAACACTATCTTCTTAGTCTAGGTTCTTAGCTGGAACAGAGTTTTGGCAACTGTTTCAAGAGATTATAGGAGCTTCCACTCTATTAGTCTCTGTTGCAAGCTTGACTCCCAGATACTACTGAAACAGGCAAACCGCTCCGTTACTCACTAGTTTGGGGTCCCCAGTTCCCAGGCCCTTCCTTAACTTCCCTCTGCTCTCCTTTCTTCAAACATGGATAACACATGTGTCTTATAGCTACTGATTTATTCCCACCTTTCTCTTTTGGGGTTACTTTGGATGACTTGTCACCTAGTTAGGTGTAAACATTGTTGATGAATTCAGGTTTTGCCACATAGTTGCCCTCTGATTTTAGCTTGGGATTTGCAGAGTGTAAAAAGCTGCAGCTATTACTACCATTTTCCTAGAAACTATGGTTTGCTTGTTTTTTTTAATTTTTAATGCAATTATGAGTGGGACTGGTTTTTTCTTAAATTATTATATAAATCATTTCTGGTGTTTAAGAAATTTAATGAATTTTCCATAAAACTGTATTAAATGACCTAAGCATTTAAGTATATGCATATACATATTCAATTATTTATTTCCTTATATGTTTATTTATGTTGTAATAGAAGACTGATTTCTTTTTTTTTTAATGTTTTTTTATTATATTATGTTAGTCACCATATGGTACATCCCTGGTTTTTGATGTAAATTTTGATGATTCATTAGTTGCGTATAACACCCAGTGCACCATGCAATACGTGTCCTCCTTACTACCCATCACCAATCTATCCCATTCCCCCACCCCCCTCCCCTCTGAAGCCCTCAATTTGTTTCTCAGAGTTGGAAGACTGATTTCTCAACATGATTTTCTTATTTGGTTATGGGTCTATTCATATTTTTAAATACTTTCCGTAAATTACTGTTAGCTCAATATCCACTTCATTATTTGAAATTTCATTCAGATTGCAGAGGTGTGCTTTTTTTCAACTTGAATAATAATATTTTTTTGTCTTTCAACTAAATATAGTCAAAGAGTTAACTTAGTTCCCTACAAAAATGGTCTTGGATTTATATGTTCATGATAGATTCTTTTTGTTGCTGTTACTGCTTTTCATTCCATTATTCTGTTTTACCTCCTAAACCTATTTGTTATATTGTTTTAAACTCTTTCTAGTTTCTTTTTAAAATTCTACATATGTTTTTCTTAGCTTTTAGATTTTTTTAAATAGGTTTCAAGCCTACCAAATAATAGGAAAATCTTGACTTTTTTTTTTGCTAAAACATAGAAAATTAATAGACTTAAGGGTATCTGTACCTTTATTTTTTTAAATGTAACATTCAAATAATATCAGAGCCAGTTAATAAGTATTAAAGAGTGATTATGCAAAATTTTGAGATTTGGGGCAAGAATTTATTAGGTTAAAATACTGCTCATATATGAAGAACACTTACAGTGGACACAACAAAATTCAAAATTTTAAAATGCTGTATTTATAGAATACCAAACAAGTAGTTGACTTCATTTTCCCTCTTCAGTTGCCTGTATGAATAATGAACACATAGTAAATTCACTATTATTCTCCTGTGAAATTGACACTGCTCATCTTAAATGCTACTTAAAAAATATCCATCACAGCTTGCATAAATTACAGAGTCATGTGTTTGAAGATATGAAATTAAAACTCAGGAATTCCTCACATTTAATTTTAAACTCAATGCTCCCAGATGCACATCTTTCTGAACAGTCCATTAATCAGAAAAGCTAGAAACTATTCATCATAGTTCAGTGTAACAATTCTTTCATATGTTCCTATCTTTGTTGGGCTATACATTTTGAAAATTGCTTACTCTTGGGCATTTTCTCCATTTGAAGATAAAATATCATGCCATCAACCTAAAATCTCTTCTATAATGATCTAAAAATGTGCTGTTCATTTTTTAAGACATTCTGGAAAGCTGGCAAGATCAAACAGTCAGCGTTTGAATCATCACTGGCTTGAAAGATTTGATTGTTAAAACACGTCGTCATCATTATAAAATTCATTCAGATATGAATGAAAGGAAAGACAACATTATTTTGTAATGGAAGAGAAACCATACGGTTAAGATTGCACGTGATACCTGTAATTGGTGTGGCCTTCTAGGCTTCAAATGAAGTGTGGGAGAGGCAGAAGTTATCAGGCAATCAGAAAGGAGAAACTGGTTTCCAATGACTACATAACTTCCACCATAGCAGGGGAGAGATTTTTATTGTGCAATACCTTCTCCAATCTCTAGTCATGTCTGTTCCCTCCGGTCCCTTGACAACTCAGAACCCAGGAAAAAGTGAAACTAATGGTGAAAGTCTGCCTCATATATCTTGCAAAAACTTCTGTTAATAAAAACAAGACTGCCTTCTCTGGTGACAGATGCTACATTTGCCCCATAGGCATTGGACCCTACACGATGCAAATACAGGTCTTGATTCTGGAAAATATACGTTGCTACATCATTGCTCTGTTGGCTTCTTATTCTCTTTCAGGTACATTTGATAATTCACACCCACACAATAGTTACAAGAGAACCTTGATAATCTCTGTTCAGACTGACTTACATTGATATTCTAGGTAATAATTGGTGAACATCTGTCAATTTAGGAGAGTTTCCTTTTGTTAAAAACGATCAAATGCTTAAAAATGACAGAACAAGTTTTATGTATTTTTTTTCTTTTAGGCTAATAATATAATTACACTGATGGGTTTTTAACATCACACCGTCTTTGCATTCTCTGGTGGACAGAATTCTGTGATACTCCAGATTCCCACCCTCTTGTGTACATGCTATTTATAATTCCCTCAAGTTGAGTGTGGGCAGGATGTGACTGATTTTACTTCTGTGACTAGGTTACATTATATGACAAAAGGACAGATTTTGATGTAACTGAATTCCCTAATCAGTTAGCTTTCAATTAGGGGATTATCTTGAAATTGTTTGACTTAATCAGTTGGGACGGAGATTATCTTTGACAGACCAGACTGAATCATCTGGATGTCTTTAGGAGGGCTTAGGCTCTCTCTGGAGAGTGAGTCTTTGCTGTGGACAACAGCCTCTTTCTGTGACTATATGGTTCCAGACTGTTTGTGATATTCCTTTCCTGGTTGGCCTGCTCTGTGCACTTTGAACTCTTTTAGCCACTCCCTACTCAACCGTGTAAACCAATTTCTTATAGTAAATAATATACAAATAAATACTAAGTAAACAAATATTAACTGGTTATATGTGTATGACTTTCAAGTTTTCTCAACATTAACAGGAATTAGAGTAATTAGCGGGAATTAAACTTATTTAATTGCAAGGATATTAATATGGGCAATTCTCTGATCTAGTACTTTCCTAAATGAATGCTTCTATTCCTCTTTAATATTTCGCATTCAAAGTTTCTATTACTTGAACCAATGAGCATCTTAGGCAAATAGTTTCTCATTAAAAGTGTTGTTTTATTCATAATCTGAAAATAGTGACTATCAAGTACATTCATAACTAAATTAATTAAACTAATTTTATTATTTTAAGTAAAATTAAATAATCCATTTTGAAACTTCTTTCAAGATTTCCAAGAACTTCTTTCAGTGTTTTCCTAACATGTTTTTACCCTAAGACAAGTTAACATGAAATATGGCAAGGCCCTGGACAATGTGATTGTTTTAAAAGCTTACAGGCTAATATATTATTCATCAGTCAAATCACACAGCAATATGTCAAGAGGACAATTGGACATAGTCAAATGATACTAGTTTGAAGTGCTCTCTTGAACATTATTATCAAGTTTTTTCAATCAGTATTCTATATGATCCTTCCCTATTCTCTAATCAACATCACACTGCAATCAACTGCAAGGTTTCAAAGAACACTCACACACGAGAGAGGTGATAGTGGCTAAGATTTCTAGATTTTTATGTTTAAATTAATATATGTTATGAAAATTGGTTAAATTACAGTCTTATATTTTGTGCCTATGTCCTTATATTCTATATTCCATACATATTACATTATGCATTATAAATATTTCTATATTAATAAACTGAGATATGTATTTTTTCACAAATCAGGTTTGATTGTTCAACTGTAATAGTACATTTCATTTGGCTTTTCTTCTTTTTAGTTATGAAAGTTAATTGATACTTCCTAAGCTGAAGAGTATAAACTCCAGCAGTATATTGCCTGGATATTATTTATAACTCCACCACTTACTCCTTGATGACCTCATGCAAATCACTTGTTAAATAGAATATTATTGCCAATTGCATGAGGCTAATGAAGATAAAAGAGTTTAATGGATGTGAAGTGCTTCACATATTGACGAATTCGCAGAATGCCCTGGGTATATATTATATAGTTTTAGTAGTTTAGTTTTGTCTTTAGTAGTAATAACACCTTCTATGTTTCCAAAATGTATTTCCTTGTTGATTGATACACATGTAAAAAAAAAAATATCAGAGTTTTAGTTCCCATCTCAAAGATGGTTATACTTATTCTGCTCTTACTCCAGTGGCTATTTGCAAGACTTAAAAAAAAAAGATATAAGATGAAAGATGCGTTTTTATTTGCAATATACTTCTGCACATTTGTGAGAGACTGATAAGAAAATAAGTATGTTTATTTTATTTAGAATTTCTGGTACTTTTATTTTGCATCTTTGGAGAGAGTGTGCTGGGAAATAATTTAGGGAATCATAGGTAGAGAAAAAGGAATATTACATAATAAAGTTGTTGAAATGTATTCAATAGTATATTTCTTTTCCGGATACAGTTTTCATTACCTCCCTTTAAACTTGTTTATTTCTTTCAAACAATTTGTTCTCTAAGAAAGTATAAAATTATTAGTTCTCTGTGTTCAGAAGCTTACTTAATGTGCTATGCACTCCCATATAGCCTTTCCTTAGGCTATTTATTATAGTACCAGCAGATGAAATTTAGATGTCAGTTAATGATGCAAGATGGGTCACAGTGATGATTTTTATTGGAAAATGGGATAGCCTAAGAAAATGAAAATCTAAATCTATGCAATTTATATGGAATAGTTTAATGACTTCTTAAACTTTGTTCAAATGTTAAAGACTGTGGTGACTATAGATTTTAATGAATACTTCATTGTGAGCTTCCAATATATACTCTCACATGTACATATTTTTCCCTAAATGTTTGCCTTTTTTTGCTACCTATTTTCATGTTTTGAAAAATAGAATTCTTTAGGAATCACTCTGATATTTAATTTCCAATACATAAATTACAAATTTATAACCATGAATGAATAACTAGAAGCTAGTTTAGCTTTGCCCACTAAAATCTCAGTCAATAACTAACCTTTGGTATCCCTGAAGTCAGATCACTCTGTGGGCCACAGCTAATTCTACTGGAAAGGTCAACATCAAACAGACCATGCTAAGGCTGGCCAGTCTTTGTATCTTAGTTTTGGCATATGTAAATATTAAATATACTAATTAAAACATACTTTAAATATAGGTCTGCACTTATGCATAAATATCACTTTGACTGAGTAATTCACAACATCATCATTAGATGATCATTATCACTTAAATCATGCCCTAAAATCAGAATGTATATCCCAGAAGAGAAAAGGGGGCTAATATTTTTTTTGTATATCCATGTTCTACATGGAATTGTTTTTCAGAGTCAATCTGAGATGCCAAACAAACTAAGTCTTTGTAAAGCTAAGACTCAGAGAGAGTGATTAACTTGCCCACTGTTACAAATGTGAGAATTGATTTGACCCCATTATATATGACTGGGCTCTTTTAGCATGCTCTTCGGCCTTCCCGAGTGAGTTAACTCAAGTTCAAAAAGTGCAGATATGTATATATTTTTTTCTTTCTTAACTCACTTTGTTGACTTCACATATAATAAGATGTGCCTGTCTTAAATGTCTATTTTTTAAGTTAGACAAATGTGTGCTCCTATATAATAGCACCATAATCAAGATATAAAATACTTCCATTCTCCCAAATATTCCTTTCTGTTCCTTCTCAGTCAGTTTCTCCAAATCTCAGCCCTAGACATCTACTAATCTGTTTTCCATTTTGTTAAATAAGTTTTGCTTTTTCTAGAATTACATGTAGAGATATCATCCAGTGTGAATAATTTGTGTGTGGCTTCTTTCAGTCAACATGATGTTTTTTGAAATTCATTTCTGTTCTCAGGCTTATCACTATTCAGTTATCTTGTCTTGCTCAGTATTTAACTCTATGGTCATACCATATTTTGTTTATCCATTCATTAGTTGGTAGACATTTGTTTTGTTTCCAGATTTCGATTAATGTGAATAAAGCTCTTACAAGCATTCATGTGTACGTCTTTCATAGACATATATTTTTATTTTTATTATTACCTAAAAGTGGGATTGATGAATCAAATGTTGTGTTCGAGAGAATCCGTGTTTGAACACTCGCACACTCAGAATCCTTGTTGAACACTCAGCAGAGACCCCAAAAACTTATGCCTTAGAAAAAAGGCTACCCCCTCCAACAAAGCAAAAACGTATTTAAAAAAGGATAAATCTCTTTTCCAAGTAACTTAACTTACTGCAGGGATCAAACTTCACACTCATTAAAAGAAAACCGAGACATTTGGAACATAACATTAATACTGTCTAGCATCTAATCAAAATTTGCTGCACATGCGAAAAAGCAGAAGAATGTGATCCATAACAAAGAAAAATAAATGATTTAGACAGACCCAGAAATAACATGGATAACACAATTATGAATTTAGCAAATAAGAACATTTTAACTCTCCAAGGATTTTTACTGCAACTCATGGCTTATAGCTATGCAAAGGTTTCCCAATCCTAGATCTTGAAATTAGTCATTGCTGCAAAACTGCTGGTGTTAGTTTTCCAGCCTTCTAAAAAAGAAAAAAAAATGAAGAGAAAGAGGAATATGCATTTGCAATATTTGTATATTTATAACTTTTTTGTAAAATGGATTTTTTTCCTTTCCAATTTTCACGTGCTGCCCATGTGAAAGTAAGTTTATCTAATCTACAAACACAATTATTTACATAAATATTTCATCTAATTGAGGTGCAATAGTATATATAAACTTTGAAAGCTATAGGTCATTAAACAAATGGACAATTATATTACTATTTCTCTTTATTCTGGGCTCTATACAATCTACTTATTCTACATGAAAAATGATTCCTGATTCAAATAATTGGTTGGGGTTGCTCCTCATTTCCAAACTCTTTTTCTAATGTTAATTCATACTTCTGTGATGAAAAAGTTAATTTAATGGTCCATGTTCTTAAAATTTAGTGTGCATAAAATTAAATACTGATTAGATATTTGTTTAAAAATTGTTTAAAAAATTCGTTTGTGATGGCTCTCTTCAAATTGAACACTAATTCAACTGAAATTCTTTCCATTGGTCTCTACATGAAGATCATATGAATATTTGTGTATTTGCATATGCCATTATGCTCCAGAGCTTTTCTCAGTATGAGTATACATGCCCTTACCCTTTTATTTGTTGTGATTGTTCTTGTTTGACAGACTTGCAATCTCTTTTCTTGTGATTCTGTCCTTTGGATACACATTTCACCCTTCTGTGTGTTTCCTTATAGTTATTTAACATAACACATTCTAAATAAGAGCTTATTTTTTATATTTCTGCTTTTATTTAGTGGAAAGAGAGTACTTATTACAGACATTTCATGGGTTCCCAAAAATTTTATTTAAATATTATTTACTGAAGAGGTTTTAACAGAATTTTATGCGCAGTAAAATCTTCGGTCACTATTTATGATAAACTACTCTCCACAGCACAAATTCATGTTGTTTAGCTTAAGGTGATCTTCATTAAAATTATTATATTCAAATTCGTTGTAATGTCTGGCACGTAATATTTTGAACTGTTTGCTTAATATACCTTTTTCTAACATGTTTGGCATTGGACAGAAGAAGCTATCAAAATAGGGTGAGTCCTTATTTCTTTTTCATGATTTTCTTCGATTAGCTCACATAAAATATTCACATGTGTAACAAAATCTCCTCTAAATCTTGATGTAAAGGTCTTTTGAAATACTTTCCTATATTAACATAAAACAAATTAGCAACAAGATTGCATCACATGGTGAAACTGTTTTCCCATCAAACTGTTTATCGTCCTTTCAGTCCACAAAACTTTAGTGCCTTTTCCCAGGAGCAAGCCTTCAGCAAAGTAAGGACACTTCAGAGCACAGAATAGAAGAATTATAAAACTGTCATAGATGTCAGAATATATTGCAATCAGCAGCAGAGCAGCATTGCCTGGAAAACAGCCATTTCATCTAAGGAGTTCTTTATGGTCTGGTAAATTGCATTACATTTAAACAAAATAGAAATGACATTCTTACACAAAATAGTTTAATCACTCAGTACATGGTTAATTTTTCTGACATATCCTGTTTCTTCATTTTATGAAATGTGTGTGTGTGTGTTTATTGACTTTGAATTCAAGAGAGCATAAAGAAATAAACTTTATTTTAATGAAGCGGATGTCAACATAGAAAGAAGGGAAAGGAAAAGAAAGCCCCCTACCCCAGTGAGAAAAACAATACAGATTTTTACGAAGAGACAGTGGAAAATAACTTCAAATATTAAATCTAAATATAGTAACTGTGTGCGTGTGTGCATGATAGATAGGGAAAAGAAGAAAGAGAATATAATGGAGAGAATAGGCAATACTAAAATAGCAACACTAGTTTTAAATAAAATTGTTAATCAAAACATGTCTTGCTAACTTTAAAGTCTTGTTATCTTGAATAGGGACCATTTTGAATGGAGACCCATAATATTGAATATATTGCTCTGGTTAGCATGATTTTATTACTCCTTCTTCATTTACATCACTTTATCCTTCTTTGTTCCATTTTTTTAACTTATGCTCACATTTCAAGGCAGTGGACTCATTTCGTCATGTCATTAAGAAATGTTGGATCCAGGATTTTGTTATTTTGATTATTGAGTGTTTTGCACACTCTGAAGCAAATTAGTATTCCAGCTTTGCTGCTCACTGCTAGACACTGAACGCAGATAGAACACATTATGCGTTAGACTATTTAAGAGGTTTTAAATTAGATTTGTGACTTGAAAGTTTGAATAAGAAAACTAATAGAACACAAAATGAAGCAGAGGGAAAATTAGATTAATTATCTACATCATTCAGTGTGAATGGTTGCTGATGTACTATGTTGTTGAGTGGTATTTTGGTACTAAAACATGCCTTAATTTTGCCTACATTAAGTTGCCATAATCGTTGTAAAAATACACATACATGTTTACAGATCATAATATCCTGGAGTATTTTTTAAATAAAAATATATTTAAATAGGTCATTTACATTCTTTCTCTCTCTTCTCTCTCTCTCCTATTAGGAACAGTTACATTTGTGATTAATTCGAATATTTATTTTGTTTATTTTTCTCCATTAAAATAATAACTGCTCTAACTTGTTAGTTCAACATACTATATACTAAACGAAAAGACATGTATTTTTCCTAGTCATTTTTATTCTCTAACCCCCCCAAAAAAGATATTATTTTCCACTCACCCAAAGAAAATGCCAAAGAATAATGACATCTGCAGGAATTGCACATTTCAGTGTAACAATAAAGGTCAAACTCTCCTGATCTATTTCTGAGGCTACTTCCTCTTACTTTAGGTAATCAAGACAAATTGAATGCATCCTCCAAATCTGATTCGTTCAGGTGCCTTAAATTCCTCTGTGTGGATGTGTGTGGGTGTGGGTGTGTGCGAGTGCGTGCGCGTGCGTGCACCAACGTGCGTGCGTGTGTGTGTGTCTTTTGCTCTTGTTTTAGTCTTCTCTAATGGCAATGACATTGATATTTAACTGAAATAATTCCTGCTGGTACATCAAACATGCCTGAATAAACATCCACCTGTTCCTCATAAATGGCATCAGGTGCTCATTCTGTGTGACAAGCTATATTTTAATTTTAAATATTCATTTTTTAATACTCTGAACCTCAGTAGGGTGAGATTGTGATAATGCCCTCTGGTTGATAAAATAGCGGGGGAGTCAAGAAAGAAGAATTGCAATTTCTGCTTGAGAATGAATGAAGCGTAACAATTATTATTAAGTAATTAAAACATAAACACAGATAGTTCCTACTTAAGATTTTATTTATAATTTTATGGATTAATGATATAAATTTAGAATTAGGAATAAAGTGCTTATCTCTTTAGAAAACAACTAAGTGAATTACAAATTATCTCTTATTCTAAATATATCTGCATTTTATGTAAAGTAAGTATTTTTATTAAAAATACTATATTCCTTTCAGGTTAAATTCCATTTGATTCAAATAAAGTGATAAAACCCTGTTTACTGGAGAAAGCGAGATAGGAAGATATAGATTATGTATATTTTTAGGTAAAAATGTAGCTTTCATAGGTAATACAAAGTATCAGAACATCAAATCAAACTATCACAAACCAGGAATTTTACCCAGTATCAGACTTTACTATTAATTTAAGTAATGACTGAAGACAATATTCAGAAGCAGCAGGGTGAGGTCTGGGAAATGCCTTCATAACTCCACAGGTCCTTTCCTGCCTATTCAAGATGTATTCCAAGATTAATATATTGAAAATCTAAGTTTTATATGTATCACTATTACTTAAAGGGGAAATGTTCAACCTTGAAACATCTCCATTTTATAGTTGCACAGCCTGTGCAGTATTTTCTATGAGGCATGCTTCAAAATTTCATGATTTCAGGTTTGTTTACAAAGAGTTCAACATAGACTAAGCATAGCATATTCTGTGAAATCTTTCTATACACAGGAACTCTCCAGCTAGCAAATAGCCTTTGTGAGATTTCTAGGAGTTCTGTCATTAGCACAAGTATGTGAAGATTTTACTGGATTTTCTTTTTCTTTCTTTTCTTTCTTTCTTTCTTTCTTTCTTTCTTTCTTTCTTTCTTCTTTCTTCTTTCTTCTTTCTTCTTTCTTTCCAGGGATATTCTCCTTCTTCCACCAAAATTATAAAAGGAAAGAAAATAATTGAAGACTTGCTGTTTAAATATATTTTTGTTTAAAAAATACTATTTAAATATATTTTTATTTAAAAAATACTCCAGGATATTATGATCTGTAAACATTTATTGTCAGTTTTATCATTTGTCGTTTCTTATTACATGAAGGATTCAAAGGGAAAAAGAGGAAATATGTGTAAGGAACTTACAACAATGCCTGACAAAAATATGTTCTATATATTAATATTATTGTTATCCTGTTAAATATAAATAGTTCTCATTTCTAGAAACATTAAAAACAAAATATCTATAAATTAAGTAGAGTCTTTTAAAATCCAGAAATATTTTATGAGTCTATGTAAAACATAAATTTCCTTATATTTAAGATAGAAAAGGAGTCTGAACGTATGTTTAATAATGAACAGTGTTTACTAATCAGATATCTGCTCTTACTGCCTGGTATAATAAAAGAGTATGTTCCTCAGGCACTGTATGAGACCTGATTTTCATATGGTTAAAGTCATGAGAATTTTAAAATTCACACCAAAATCTTCCTACGTGGCATGCTATTATAACAAACAAACAAACAAGATCTATTTCAAGAAAACTTTCATTCTCACTTATTGCTTAAAATATGCAGTTCAATCTATTTAGAACTTAACAAGTTATGGGCTATCAATATAGTAGAAGAAAAACTATGTTACCATTAGTTCAAATGACGAATATTTTATGATTAGGAATAAAATATTCAATGACTTGTACAAACCAGACTTGGAAGCAGTTTCAGGGGAGGCTAAGAAGGAACTTAAAGCCAACGTATAATGTGATTAACCTGATGAGCATAGATTCATGGCTTATGAGAGGAAACACAAAATATGTATCCATACATATACATATATATCTATCCCATGTGTACATATTCCATGTCCATCCCATCATGATTCCCCACAGAAGATGGCAGATCGGGAAAATAAGTAACACAGTTGGGATTGTTCATATTGAGAACTAGATTGTTCAGAAAATAAAATAAAAATAATTGGATAATTATGGCTGCAGAAATAAAATGGAACATGTGCAGCATGGACCAAAGGACTTGAAAAGGACATCTTATGTAAATTTAATTATCATTCTTTTTAATAATATAAACCTGAGGTTCAGAAGATTCCTATGGAAATAATCCCAGAGCTAATATCCAAAATGAAGTAGAGGGCATGAATAAAGCAAGTAGCCACAGGTTACCAAGGGCGCTTCTGCATTTATCCTGGTTTGCTGCCAATTCTGCCTCTATGCTATACACTTTCCTTGGAAACTTAGGTATGGTGCTTTCATTTTCTTTTTTTAAAGTGTCCATTATCTTTCCTTGGAGGGAGGAAATATATTTATTGTAAATAAAGAAAATCCTAGGCTGAACGAATACATTGTATTTTCTAAGTTCAAGGCATCCTGGGTGAATATTTATATTATTTTATTTAATATTCACAACAGTCTTGTGGAAGGATTGATGCAGAGGGCTTTATCACCATTTTTACTAAAACTTTAAAAAAACAAAAAGGATTAGAATATTGTGCGTTACTTGTCAGGTTGCCATAGCAAATATATATCAACATTAGTATTTGGCACCACATATATATGGCATAAGAATACAAGATATTTAGACTTACACATTGCTTCAGAATACAACGTATTGAAAATTAGGGGAGATCGACTTCAGAGTGGCAGAGTAGAGATCTTCATGGACCCTCTCTCTGGTGAAACAATTATAACTGCTGAAAATTTTAAAAAACAAAAATTAAAGTCTCTGAAATTGTCCTAAAATCACACGGCAAATGGGGAAACATATATTCAAGACAATCTCCTAAATCTCAGTAAGAACAATGCAAGATTATGGGTGTTGAGCCATGATCCACTTCCTTTCCCCTGAAATTAGTGTAATGAAAACTACTAGTGGGTGCAGGCAAGAAGACAGGGCTCTCTCTCCCTGGAAGTTCCCAATCAGGGCAATGGTTTCTTCCTGAGAGGAGCAGAGGATTTCTCACCCAGTTACCAGATCCATGTTTCAAAAGCATTTTTTCAGGCAACCAGAGCAAGATAAATCAACATGCTTCATTTACCAAGCCCCTACTCATAGGGTGGAAGACTCTTCTAGTTGTGGCAGGTTGAGAATCCCAATCAATTATCCTACCACAGCTTTGGCTCATAGGGCAGATGTCCCATGGCAGGAAAAGCAAACCAAGAAATCAGTGGCTATCCTTCATGCCCAGTACTTTGCTTTTAGAGTAAGCATCACTCTGAATCAAATAGGCTACTCTCCATGCCCTCTCTCTGGGGCAATGGCACGTGGATCCTACCCAGGTGGAGAATTTTGTAGCTCTCCATAAAGTGACTGACATTATTTGGAGCAAAATTTGGGGACCTGCAAGATTAAGGATACCATCAAAAAATGGCAACTTCATGGTGAGCAATGAAGAGGAGGCTGGTAGCTTCTTGAAGCAACAAGTGAAATCGTAGGCCAGCTAGATGTTTATCACGAAGAAATAGGAAAAAGACAGTTAAAAAGAACCTTCTTGGGATTGGGTCAAACCCCAAAGGAGACTTACTTAATTTGGAACGGACTATGTAGCAACTAATGCATCGAGGCATTATCAGAACAAACATAGTGATCAACTAGTAATCATTAGAAGTGAAGATCTGGGTGTGATAGTAACAGAGGCAGACCAGGCAGAAAGTCATCCGTATAGAACGGGGTGTCAGGAAGATGGTGCCACATCAGAGGTTCGATTCTGCAGGGGAAATATACTTAACTAGTCTATTAAAATCAATCAATCAATAAATAAGCAAATAATAACAATAACAAGGCAGTTTTCAATAAAAAACATCAGGCACATCTGTGCTTGGCTGGCTCAGTCAGTAGAGCACGCGACTCTTGATCTGGGGGTCATGAGTTCAAACTCCATGTTGGACATGGAGCCTACTTTAAAAAAAAAGTTAAAAAGAAACACAAAGACACATGAAAGATAAAAACCCTAGAAAGCAAGGCTGTTGAAGAGAAATTGGAATCCTATTAGAGTGATAGTGGTAATATGTAATTGTGCAGTCACTTTGGAAAACAGTTTGGCAGTTTTTCAGAATGTTAAACATGAAGTTATGATACCACCCAGTAATTCCAATCCTAGGTATATAGCCAAAATAAATGAAAACCTAGACCACACAAAAACGTGTACACAGATGTTCATAGCAACCATTTCATAATTGAGCAGTGTGAGCCAGAAGTGGAAGTAACACACGTGTCCATCAACTAATGAATGGTTTAATAAATGTGGCCTATCTATACAATGGCATTTCATTCACTAATAAAATAGAATGAAGTCCTGATACATGGTACAATATGGATGAACTTTCAAAACAGTATGTTAAGTGAAAGAAGCCAGTCAACAATATAATATATTAAATAATTTCATTTATATGAAGCAACCGGAACAGAGAAGTCTATAGAATGGAAAGTAGATGAGTTGATGCCTAGGGCTGGCAGTCGGGTAGAATGGGGAGTTAACTGCTAAGGGTCACATGGTGTCTTTGGGTGATGAAAGTATTCTAAAATTAGATAGTGTGTATGAAGCCAGACCTTTGTGAATACATTAAAAAAACACTGACTTGAACACTAAATGGGTTAATTTTAAGTTATGTGAATTGTTTAAAGCTGTTAAGAAAAAAAGGAAAATTAATTGGAAGCAGGTTGGGAGAAGTAACAGTGATTGTGTGATAACCTAAAAATAATTAAATTAAAATAATTAAAATAAAATATGAGGGGGAAGGATTGGGAAGAGACATATCAGATAGATATTAGGTAGACATTAGATAGATGATAGATGGATAGATAGGAGATAGATAATCTCAATGAGTTAAAATATGCATAGATAGAATATTAATGGAACTTCAAAGAATACTGAGAGAAAACTTTAAGTATAAATTAGAGCGCAAAAGCCTAAGGTTGAGCTATATGTTTTGTTTTGTATTCTCTTCATATTCATTATGAAGATATGGGCTGTTTTCTCATAATGCAAAATTAATGTAAGTTTTGGCTTTGTACAGATCTTTTGGTCTAGTTAAGGGACTGTGCTATATAAATGGAATGTTCCAATCATACGGAGCCCATAAAGCTAACTTCTCTTGAATCACAGATGATCAGTAAAGTCTTTATTCAGATTTAAGTCAAATGATAAGTCTAAAGAATACAATTATCTTGTAAGAGTGTGAAAATTTAGCTAAATCTAACTTTGTGTGATAAGCAATAAATATGAAAAGTCTGTTGTGAGTAGTTTTCTTATTTTGTGGAAATATCAAAAAATCTGTTTTGAAAAGTCCATGTAGATTAATTATTACTCTTGGTGATTAATTGCCCTTTATATCTGTGTCTTTTACTCATATAAATAGTAAAAATGTTCTACATTTCACGTGATCTAAAATATGTGACCACCTTTTTGAGGATGCTACTTTGTTTACCTATTACAATACATGAGTCTACTAAATACTCATGTATTGTATTTCTTATATAGTCTAAAAGAGTAGTTTCCAAGTGCAATGTAGAACCTAGCATTTATAGATCTTTTAAATCTCTTTTTTTAGATAACTTTCTTTTTTATAAAGTTTTTATTTAAATTCCAGTAGTTAACAAATAGTGTAATACTAGTTTCAGGTGTACAATATAGTGACTCAACACTTCCATACATCACCTATTGCTCATCACAACAAGGGCCCTCCTTAACCCCCATCACCTTTTTCACCCATCCCCTCCCCCACCTCCCCTCTGGTAACCATCAGTTTGTTCTTTACAGTTAAGAGCCTATTTCTTGGTTTGCCTTTCTCTAGATAACTTTTAAATTATACTTTCAGCTATCAAACACCAAAAAAAAAATTTGGCTTTACAGTTTACACTTCAAATTTTTCACTTAAATGATTATTAAGAAAAAACATGTGATAAACTTTCATGTTCCATGATTCTAATAACAAATATGGTGTTGTAAATGTGTTCAGTCTGTGATTAAAGGAAAGGAAAGATTAGTGAGATACATTTTAAAAGAAATCATACTGTTGTTAGAAGAAATACTGATTTGGCCTCAGTATTTGAAACATATACTTACAACAAAATAAGTCTAAGAATATAAGGTAAAAAAAAATCGTTTTTGTTTTATGGTTTCCTTTTAAAATCATATGGGTCACTCTACATTGCCATTTTCTTTTCTAAATTAATACTGCAGTAGCCTTTGAGATATCAGGGTAGGCAATGTCATTGTCATCTTAGTCATTCATTACCCTTGCATTTTAACATTGCTGGCAAAGTGACTTTGTCATAATAGGTTAATAACCTCTCATATTATAATAAAGTAACACATACTCATTGCAAAGGTTATGAAAAACAAAGAAATGTAAATAGAACTTTTAAAAGTGAAAGTAAATCCTCCCCCTAGACTTAGCCAGTGGTAACATTTTGCTTTATTTTTTTCCAGCATATTTTCTGTACAATCTTTCTTCATTATATTTTCTAAAATATTTAGAATATATGTATCTATGTTTTATAAGTGAACTTTATTGCATAATTTTAATAGGTTTGATCTGAAGTCAATTAGAAGTTTATTAAGGCATGTTTTCAGCTTTTCCAAAATTTCTCAGTGTTTTCCAATGTAGAAAATACAAGCTTATGTATTTGGTTCAGATCCCAACTCTTCTCTGTGCCATCTGCCTAGAATGATAGTATATTTGTACTTTTACACAGGCACATCTACTTTAATGTTACAATAATGGATTGTTAAAACATTTGTGAATTAAAAGCCATTATTAGGGAATAAAAAGATGTTAATGACAGTGAAATCACAACAAAGGAAACAGATTGGCACAAGCCAAGCACACTGAAGAAAACACATACGTATTTGGTTCATTGGCCAGAACAAAAAATGGCTAAATTTGTACTGTCCTTACTGAAAAGCTCTACTGTAGGAACAGTGACATTAAACTTAATATGTCTGAATTTATTTTTCTATTAAATCAGAAAACATTTTGGGGCACCGGGGGCTCAGTCGGTTAAGCATTAAGCATCTGCCTTTGGCACAGGTTGTAATCCTGGGGTCCTCAGATGGGGTTCCAAACAGGCTCCCTGCTCAGCAATGGGTCTGCTTATCCCTCTCCCTCTGCCTCCCCCACCACTCATGTTTTCTCGCTCACTCCCTCCCAAATAAATAAATAAATAAAGTCTTTACAAAAAAAAATCATTTAATAAACATGCTAGAACTTTGGCCAATAAATGAGAATGATAGTTTCCTTGATTGGATTATTTAATTTTGGTGAGTAGCAAGCTTTTAAGAAAACATATTTTGAGTAATTAGAATTTTTTCTAGGTTAAATGCTCTGGAGATTGACATAAGAAAGGAATCTGTTTAGTGACTGGCAACGGAAGCTGACATCTGATTCATGTATTCAAATCGGTAACCTAACCACACAGAAAAACACATACATCTTTTCAAGTTACTTCAGAACAATACACTCTTATTGTATATTGGTAAAGGGTATGTCATAAAGGAAAAAAAAATAACTAAAGAAACCATAAAGTTTATCAATAGTCTGTTAGCAATTAATGCATTAACTGTAATTTCAAATACTTTATTAGTGAAGCTGGGTAAGACATTAAGTAAATCTATTAATGTTATTAAGAATCACAAATTTTGGCATATGTGCAAAGGACTGCAAAAAACAAATCAAATAATTTAAGCCTCACTTAATTTTAATTTTGTCTCTCTATTTACATATCTATGAATTTACAAATATATACATATTTTTTCTAAACTTTTTTTTAATTTACAAGGCTTGGAAGCAAAAATACCCCAGTAACAATAAATACATGTAGCTCCCAGATCTTGGCTCATAATATAATTTTCCACTCAAAAGATCCAGTGTTGGTAGGGTACATAGTTTGAACAAGTTCTGAATCATGAAATTCCCAGGTAAGTCTTTAGTATCTCGTTATGCCAGGGAACAGGAAGTACTGAGAGACTAGAAGAGTTTGCAAAAGGACTGAGGCCACCTTTGGAGTGCTCACCACAGCTGCACAAAGGCATTACATGATTCCAATTAACTGGAAGATATGAAACAAATATAAACCAATGAGTCCATAGTGATACCCAAAGAAGGATAAAAAGAACTCATTTTACACCATTTGAAGTATCTATGACACCACGTGTTTATTCAGAAAGTTGGTAACTTAAAGGGAAATAAGCAAGCAGTTATCCTGCCTTTTTAGGAGGATCATATTTAAATGCTGATAAATCTATTCATCTATTCATGATGTTCTTTAATCTATTTATATTACTATTAATAATAATATCTTAGGCTTGGATTATTCACGATTATATGGGTTCAGAAATGGTGGCTATATTCTGCTTTTTATCGAAAAAGATATAAAAGAAGAAAGGAAGGAAGGAAGACAAAATGAAATAAAATTCACATGGTTTATATGAATTAGGTTTATATAATTCACATAATTGTATGAATGAAATAAAAGGATTTCAACAGTTCTACCTCAATAAAGATTAGGGGAAAATATAGTCATAGTACAAAACAAAAAGAGAGAATGTAATTTTGTTGCACCTCTTGTATTTCTGCTAGGACCAAACAGTCTACTTATACACGTCACGTGCATATGAGGGAATATTTTAATGACCATAATCATTCTAAAGAGTCAGAAAATTGTTAAGTACTCATTTTTTTTTCAAATAAACGGGTATTGAAAATACTGGGAGAAGAATAGAAATAAGAGGATAATTTCCTTATGACCAAGGAAACTGCCTCTCAAAATCTATTAAGCTGATTTTTCTTCAAGGCTTATGAAAACAAATTAAAATGCAGTGTTTTTTTAAATAAAATTGAATTCAATATTTAATATGAAATCTCTGTCCATATAGATAACTAATTTATTATTCTAGTATTAAACATCAAAGTTCATGTTTAGAGAATGCTTTGGACTCTTCCTGCTCTTGTCAGAGATCACATTTCCCAACACAGGAGTAACTTGCTGCAATGAGAAACAACTGGGCCAGTGTAACCAAAACACACAACGCAAGGTAAAAAGTCACAATAGTCTTTGAGTAGAAGGGCCTATCTGTGCCTGAACACCAGTCTGTTTCCTGGATATCTGAGTTATCTAAACAAATTAAGTTGCCTTTTGTTTTAGTTTTATCTACATGGAGTTGAATTTTGGTCACTGATAGCAGCAGAACCCCAACTAGTAAAACAAGCAGTGAAATTTTTACTAAAAGTTTGTGGGAAAAGGAGTTTCAAAAGACAGAAAGTCTAATATTAGTTAGTCTAGAGATACTAATGAAAAAAGAAATCAGGGGGAGATGAAGCAGCTGGTTACCGAGAGTATTTTAGGATATGTGTGGGGATGAAGAGAATGATTTAATGCATATTTTAAATTAAATTTTGCATTATTAAGTGTGATATAACTCTATCTTCTGTATCTGCCATTGAAGTTTTAGTAAAATCATTCCACCAAGTGGTAGGATCAGTTTTGGAGGGAGCTTACGGGGAACAAATCTTTTATCTTGAAAAAATAATTATTAACACAAATTGTGATATTTGATCCATTTTAAGATGCACTTTAAGACTGGTCTCATTATTGCTAAAAATAAAAAAATATGTAAAATAAAAAGACTAAACACAAATAGAGTTGGGGGAAGGGTTGGAAATATTTCATGGTGACCATTCTTTTGTTTAAACAAAAGAACCAAAAGTCCATATATTTAAATGACCCTGAAGGAAAATAATTGTTAAGCAGAGACAGTCATTCAGTGTTTGAAAAGGCCCATTATGACTAAACTCACAATACAAGAACATTCACTGTGAAAGTTAATGCACTATATATTACTTATTCAAGTACATTTAGTTATTGTCAAAGATTTTGAAATGGAGCTAGATATATTATACACAAGAGAATACTTCACTTTGAAATCCCCACACATTTTAAAATAGATAAGGGTGAAATCCAAAGTAAGACTCTTTTTTATATTATTTGTTTTTCTGTATTAGGAGCATGAGTTTTGCATATTCATATAATTGTGTGCATGAATATTAAAGGAATATTACATTGTCATCTTACTAGATTACCTCCAGCAAAGTCAAAAAAGAAAATCTGAAAACGGTTAATATTTAGCTTCTATCTTGATCATTACCAGAGAAGGTTATTACTACCTGACATTGAACCGAGATAGGCCTTTTTAACATTCTGCACCATTGTCACAGCCAGTTAAAAAGCACAAAAGAAGAGAACTATAAGGATAAATGATAAAAAGAAAATAAGTGCAGAAAAGGATAAAAGGATTGTTTCTTCCACTGGGTTTTATTTCTGAGACATCCGCTCCTAACCTTTATTAGAGCAAGTAATTAACATGAAGCATATTCAGGGAGAACTCAGTAGTAGCACAAGAAGTCGTTTCCTGAATCTGGTCTATGTAGGATATGGCAGAATTAATATTTAAACAGCTTAGCTTTTCAGCTACAGAATGTGTTAAAAATCGGGTGACCTGGGTCCCCTTAAGGTTGTTTCTTGTAAGAAAATTATTTAAGTCATACTGAGAGAATTTCAGCTTATCTGGATCTTACAATACCAGAAAAACAATTAGTTTTGGCAAAAGGGGACAATTTGTTGTACTATTACTAAAAATGCTGATATATTGCAGCTCAGAAGGTGAAATTTATCTTAGATAGTACTGATAAAGCAGCAGAAAATGATATTACCTTAAACTTGCTTCACTGGTTCCCATCAAAAGAGTCTTAAGGGGATTTAAGGTAACTCTTAATCTTCCCATCCTTTCTGGAGAAAATCTGTCAGAACTCTGTTGACTTAGATACAGATTCCCCTTCCTGAGGAAAGTTCTCTCACTGCCCAGTAATGCAAGTCCCGAGAGGAGTCATAAATCTTATTTGGAGAGTGGAGTTACAGTCTGAACCAAGTAGGACGTTTGGAATTTGTGCTCCTTTGGGCTGGAGTATTGTTTAGTTACATAACGTATTTTGTGTTATGGGGTAGTGGACACAAATGTGTTGAATATGTGCATTTTTTGGTACAACTTCAAATAAATGAAACAAAAGAGGATTTCTCATGTTTGAAGTAGTGATTGAAAATTAATATGAAAAATATTTTAGCTACCTAATACAATTGAAGTCTCAAAGCAAATGTTGATACCAAAAGACATTAAGGGGAATTCTGTTAAAATAGGCCAAAGCTTGGGGCTCATCTGAAGGGCACTGGATCTTGATCAAGGTCTGCTAAGATAAGCTTCAGACAATTTCAGTTGTTAGATGATTACAGGTTTTTTTGGACTGAAGGATGTCTTAGGAAGTGTTGGCCTTAGTAGCCCCAGGTTCTGTTTTGCTTGACCTATAGGGCATGTACACGCAATACATCATACAGACTCCCCACCTGACACCTGTCTGTGTGTTTTCTGCGCACTGGATGAAGCCAAGAACATGTTCATTGGTAGGGCATATCAATAGTTAACAGTTGTCTGGGCAACACTTGCCCATAGTATTACAACCTGTGTTGTTAATCTGAAAAGACTGATTCTTCGGTCCTGCTGAGGCTCTCTATGTCTCACTACTCTAGGTTTGTGGAGGTCTAACCATTGTAGAATGGGTTTGCCATCAAGAATTGGCTGAGGGGGATTAGCACTATATTGCATTCGCTTCTATTGGCACAAGTTAACTGCCCTGCTGAGTTGCCAGTTTCCAGAGGCTCACCAGTTTCCAGAGGCTCACCTAAGAACAAAATTTAGGCAATACCAGACAGATACATACCTCTGCAGCATATCACAATGAGCTAAGAGCCACAATTCAGAATTCAATTATGTATAACTGAGAGTGCATGTATTCTTTTACTATTGCTGTGATTTTTATCTTTTATAGCTGTTTCCTTCAAGGTTCTGTGACTTTTGTCTAGCTTTTATTTTCTTTCTATACTGCAGTATTCTAATAGGTAGATTTGGTGACTCTTACCAAAAATGGAAGGGAAAAGATGTCATTTTATTTTTATGATTTAATTTAGTTACAGATTTTGTTAGAAAATATCGGTAAAGGGGCGCCTGGGTGGCACAGCGGTTAAGCGTCTGCCTTCGGCTCAGGGCGTGATCCCGGCGATCTGGGATCGAGCCCCACATCAGGCTCTTCCGCTATGAGCCTGCTTCTTCCTCTCCCACTCCCCCTGCTTGTGTTCCCTCTCTCGCTGGCTGTCTCTATCTCTGTCAAATAAATAAATAAAATCTTAAAAAAAATAAAAAATTTAAAAAAAATAAAAAAAGAAAATATCGGTAAAAAAGTTTTGAGAGGTGAGTTACAGTCTTATTCCTATGTCATATTTACCCAATTAAGTCAGTAACTTTATACTTAAAGCTTATATACTGTGTAGGAACACAAATCTGGAAAAAGATTGTGTTCTGAGTGCTTTGAGTTTAGCTAATTGTAAAAAACAAAACAAAACAAAACAAAATAAAACTTCCTCTATTTTACATGTTATTTCACCATGGGGTTATGTTATCAGAGGCGAAGAGAAATCCTCGAAATAGACTTTAAGGTATATCAATGTCTTGCATATCTTAATAAGTGAGCATATTACTTATAAGCAAAGAGCTACTTCCAATATGTTAAAGTGACTTGTAATAGTTTCAATCCTTTTGTTGGATGGTGCCAGGTTAAATTATTGGGAAGTGAAAACTAGAAAATACATTTACTTATTTGGATGCAGATAAAAATTAAGAATTAAAAAAATCATGTAACTTAACGTAAAATGTCAGTACAACAGACTGTCATCCACAAATTTTCATATAAGGATTTTGAGAAGATGGCTCATTTTTATCAAATGAAAACAATTATATATTTGAACCCTTATCAAAATTCTTACACAAACTTATTTTCAGACTCTTATACATGAAAGTATGTTTAAATTTAATCTGATAATCTTGACCCTGGTTTTCCTACATTCTAATGTGAAGGTACTCCGCATTTCCTTCCCTTGCCTCTGCATGCTGCCATTGTTATCACATTCTGCCAACGTTCTTTCTATAAATTCATCTTACCATGGGGAACCATGCCTCCTTGTTCATTAGAAGCTAAGTGGGTATTTCTATCACTGCAGTCTTGTATTTTCAGTGCTTGTTTTTCATCAGGGCAGGGATGTTCATATCTGTGATCCTGTGCTCCGCTACATGTTGACCTTATTCTAACTCTTGGGAAATCAGTACCTGTAAATATCTACAAAATTTTTTAGTAAACTGTATTCACACATAACATGTATTTACTAAAAATATATTTAACTCTATGATAACGGTTTCTTCTCTCCTTAGATTGAAAACAATAACATACTATTACTATAGTATCTCATTTTACAAGGTTCTATCAACATAGAAATCAACATATGCCAACATGAAATCAAAGGTTTAGTGCTGTTTTGTTAAGTAAAAGGAGGAAATGGCTTAAGGCTGTAAAGAAGGTTAGATTTGTCTTTGAGCCTTTTCATAACCACCTGTTCTTAACTCTTAGCCACTCTCAAGCTACCAGGTCTACCACAATGGCAGTATTTCTGGGATTATTCTTCTGGGCCGCAAACCTGCTGTGAAGTGCCACGAGGAGCTAGGAAGTAGAGTTATTATTGATTGTGTATACTTTTTCTCCTATATGGTTTTACATTCAATAGATAATTCTTTGACCTTCCCATTTGATTTTGTCTAAACAAATACATTCCTCTATAACAATTGGATAATGTCTTGGTTTCAGATGCAGAATTTGTGGTGAAGATTTATGTACAAGTGATTTATTGAGATAGTGTTCTCTGTGAGAACACAGCAGGAAAAGAAAAAAAATGAGCAAATTTATGGTGATACCTAAGTTTAGACTTAGCCTGATTTCACGGGAAGTTCATGAGTATTAATTATCTCCCAGAGTTGTCCCATCATGAGATATTTTGCAGTCTATTATCAATCCTTCATTCACTGCATATAGCTGAGGGAGGCAGGAAACACGTGACCTCCTAGGCATTTCTGTCTTCCCAAAGTCATTCTCTTGAGAAGAGTGCAGCTGGGACACTTGCAACCAGTGCTCATAGAACCTGGGGCCTGGAAAAACAGGTCTGTTAAAGGTAATATGGGTGCATTATCTGTTAGTCCACAATGCATGGATTCCAGCATTTCATTTCATGTTATTTTAACCTAGTGGAATCTTTATTCCTGGGATTGGCAGCAATCAGCATAATGAAGGTCCAGAATTCAGTCCCAAACACCATTACTGATGCTGTTAAGCTGGCATCCACAGCAGGGATCAAGCAAGAATACAATATAAGATTTTGGTCTTTGTGAAAACAACATGTGCTCATGTGTATCAGGACCCCAGCAGGAGATTTATTCTAGGGACCCAGAGCAGATGGTACAGTTGCCAATTGACCTTTATGGAACATTGTTCACTGCTTGACTTTACTGAAATAAAGAGACAGGAAAAAAATCAGCTTTCCCATTCTCAAGGATCTATTTAATCTCACCTAAGTATTTGTTCTGTAATCATACATAAACATGGAAACGATTTATATTTTCTTCAAAATTATTCTTCATGATAATGAAATCTGTGGTGGATAATATTAAGGTTACCAGATAAAATATAGGATTCTCAGTTAAATTTTATTTTCACACAGACAATGAATGTTTTCTTAGTATAAATTTTCCCAGGCAATATTCAGGATGTATTTATACTAAGACTTATTTGTTGTTTATCTGAAATTCAAATTTAAGTGGGAATCTGTATTTCATCTCCTAATCCTGGCAACCTTAGATAATAGCCAGAGTACTTGAAATATCATATATTTATAGTGCAATGGTATCTTACAATTTCAAATAAAGATTTTTTATCATTAGTTTTATATTTTTCATTATCAACATATAAATTAAAGATGAAGCTGTTTTTACAAAGAAATAAAGGGAAAACATCAAAATATAATATATTTAAGTGCTTGAATTGTTGCTCCTGTCAACCTCTTAGAAATATCAAATGTTAAACATATACTTATTCCCACATACAGGTATACATATGAACATACACATAATTTTTCATACTCATTAAATTTTAAAAGCTCCTGCTTGGTGGAGTTACAGTATCAATTTATAAATGATATATAAAAAGAAAAATCTCACCTCCCCTGTAGTGCCAGTTGAAAATACATTGCATTGCCTTCACTGCTGAGCAGACTGGTGCTGAGCTACTTGCTATAATATTGCTTGGAATTGGAGACATCCATCACACTGAGGAACCCTACCAGTTGGAAGGAAAGGGAAGTTTCTTTAAGTGCGATTTCCCTCTAGGAATGGAAAAAAGGACTCATTTTTCTTGTCCACCCTTTCTTTTCCTTTTCATTATTGTATCATTGTTCGAAAATATGTATCACAACAGTTATTCTCTTCTCTACTCACACATACCATTAACAAGCTCAAGTGTTTGCATCTGTTTCCTATATGCAATACCAGTTTGCCTTTAATAAAAAGTTCCAGGAGAAAAAAAAAAAATAAAGAAAAACAAGACAAAAATAACCTTTAACAATTTAAAATTAATAATAATAAAACTTCTTTTTTTAATTCAAAATAACTATTTATTTTTTATAATTTTTATTTTGTTATATTAGTCACCATACAGTACATCCGTAGTTTTTGATGCAATGTTCCATGATTCATTATTTGTGTATAACACCCAGTGCACCATACAATATGTGCCCTCCTTAATACCCATCACTGGCCTACCCCAATCCCCCACCCCCTCCCCTCTGAAGCCCTCAGTTTGTTTAATAAAATTTCTAGCCAGCCAAATGCAGACTGATTTCATTTTAAGAGAGAATATTTTTGGGTTTTTTTGTTTGTTTGTTTTAAATAGACTTCTATGGCAGAGCTCTGCTAGTTCATCCAGTAAAACCATGATCGACTCTGGACTCCAGGAAACAAACTAAGGGTTACAGAAGACGGGGGCTGGGGGAGGGGGGTAACTGGGTAATGGGTATTAAGGAGGGCACATGTTGTGATGAGCACTGAGTATGATACGCAACTAATGGATCATTTAACAGTACATCAAAAACTAATGATGTACTATATGTTGGCTAACTGAACATAATCATAATAAAAAATAATAATAATTTGAATTAATCCAAGATTTGGGGCTTAGGTCAATAAAAATAGGTATTAAAATGTTCAAAATCCACTCACAGCACTGAGTATTAACCAGTCTTGTACTAAAATGTTTGGTTTGGTCTTTTTTGCTTGTTTGCTTATTTGCTTCTTTGCTACTTTTTTTTTTTTTCTACCTTTGGCCTCCTAGACTTCAAAGTTATAAAAGTAAGTTGAAGAAAAAGTAACATAAATAATTGAAGTGGTAGAAATACAATTTTACAGTAATGAGGATATCTAATATAAAAAACGAAAGAATAGCATTGTATACTGTCTGCGATGGGGCAGTAAAATGGAAGCTTCAAGAGATAAGTGATATCACCTCACTTCATGGTGAGTGTGGTAGCATGTAACAACTGTAGGCATCATGGAATCATTTGCAATGTCCCCCTCACATACTTTCCAAGAAGCAGCACTTGAAAAAGAGAAATTGTTAAAATAGTGGTAGGGAAATGATTCTCCCAAGACAGGGTTGATGAATTGGAGACTATGAAAGCAGGGTCCAGGTGAGTCCTGATTTTAAAATCAATGGCTCTTGACCCCCAGGCATACCTGGTGAGTTTTCTTTCTCTTTAAACTCAGCAACTGATGTATAGACTAGGAACTGGGGTGTCTTATCTCAATCAAAGAACACTGAATCAAAGAAGCTGATGCTCTCAATCGGATATAATGACAAGAAATGGTAAAATATATGAAAAGTATGATTGTTATAAAATAAAAGAAAGCATAAAATACAAACATGATAAAAATGCAAGGAGAAACAGAATTAGGTGGCCTAGACAGAAAAACATTTTTGATGAGCATAATAAATAACATTAAGGAGAAAAGAGAACACATTGGAAATATAAGGCTGTTATGAGCAATTGTAAAGAAACAGCTGAAAATATGGGATGTAATGCTTATAGCAGATAAATAACAACTACCATCGCCACAACAAAATCACCAATATGTGTTGAGTAATAAAATGGATTCAGCTAAGGAATAAATCACTGACCTGGAAGGAATTCAACCAGACATAGTTAGAAAGGTAAAGAAAAATGGAAAGATAAGAAAAAAGTTAGCTTTGGAATGAAGAGGCAAAAATGTCAAAAATTAATGTAATACCAGAGTCATAGGAGAGAATAAAGGAAAATTGCAGAAGGACAATAATTCCACTTTTATGAGGTATCTGAAATAGTCAAACTCACAGAAACAGAGACTAGAATGGTTGAGAGGAGGGGAGAGTGGACAGTTGATCTTCAACAGATAAAAGGTTTCAATTGCACAAGATCAATAAAATCTAGAGATCTGCAACATTGTACAACATTGTACCTATAGTTAACAATACTGTACTGTGTACTTAAAAATTTGTTGAGATCTCATGTTCAGTGTTCTTACCATAAAAAAAATTGCAGAATTATTTGAAGGTAATTTTAGGATTGTCTAAAAATAAGTAAAAATGTGATATGTCAAATTAAAAGAAAATATGAGGTAATCAAAAGGATACAAGGGAAAAGAAAAATAAATCTAAACATGTTATAAAGAAATTACATCAGAATAAAAAAAATGTATTATCGTTTCCACAGAGGAACTATATCCACAAAGCAACAAGAAGTATTCTGGCATTAAATTTGTAAATAGCAACATTCAAAAGTTAAGAAAATGGGTTAATGTTTCCAGAAATTGAAGGAAAAGAAGCATATAACAAGATTTTCATATCCAGCAAAATGCTATGAAAATAGCCTGGAAAAAATGAAAATTATCTTAAACATTCAAGACCTCAACATTTTTACCACACAAAGGTCATCTTTGAAAACACCCCTGAAGAATATACCTGAACTAAATAATGATTCTTTTCTCTCGGTGCCACACTTGCTCGTTTGTAGTCTGCTCTGTCTCGCCGGGGTGAGAAGTTAGCCGACTACATTTTCCAGACTTCCCCGCCAGGCTCCAGGCTTGTTGCTCACTCACGCAGCTCGGTTACAAACGCGGTGACCACGTTGAGTGCTTCAGCAGCTTCTGAAGCAGAGACATCTGGGACCTCAGTAATAGAATTTTCCTAAGTAGTCATGGCTTCCTGTAGTTACTTCAGATCCCCGCTTCATTATTTCCCGCCTGTACTTTGATCACATTTACACCTAATTTCCAGTTTTAAATTCATCTGTTTAAAGCATCACAATAGGTTTCTGCTTTGCTGATCGGACACTGACTGAAACAATGTTTCAGCAAATGCCTGGACAGCAAAGAGGAATAATAACCACTTGTGTAAACTAACAGCAAGGAAACTATCTACATCTTTATATCCTGAGAATTAGTATTCTACGAAAATACCAAAATGGAAGATAAAGAAGAGGAAAAGACCTGAGGGCACTAAAAGCATTTTAATTTGTCTTTCTGAAGGTAATATAAAAGTGAGATAGAGATATTTAAGGAAATGAGAGGGTAAACACAAGTACAGATAGTAATATAATAGGGGTAGCAGCCAGAGAATAAAATATAAGGTTTAACATGTAAATCAGCATTAAAAAAAATGATCTGTAAAGTGGAGGATGAGAAAAGAGGAAAGAAAACTGTATAAGTTGATTAATGGAAAGTATGGTATCTGATGGCAAAATTAAGTTCTAAAATAATAATTATTTTCAGAAATGTAACCAATAAACTATAGATCAAGAACAAAGACTCAGATTTCCAAAAATTTTGTTATAACATTTAAAGTAAATCAAGATCTGGCAAACAAGAGAGATGGGGAAATAATTATGAATAAAATAATTCAACCAGACCAAAAAAAAAAAAAAAAAAGTCACTTATCCCAAAGAAACACACTTAAATATAAGGATATCTTTAAAAATTTACAGCAATAGGATCGAAAACATAAATTTTAGGCATATATGAGCCAAAGAAAAGAATGTTATAGGCCAAACACAGAAAAAATGCCATGACAGAGAGTATTTGAATAACATAATTAAAAATTTTAACTTATGACTGATATGTGGAGATTCAACTTTAATGTATTGTCCTCTGCAGTTACAAATGCAATGTTTCTGGATATATGATTATTTGAATATGAAGAATATATGTATACAGGCAATTTTAAAATATGGTTAAAATCTTTTGAAGGACAATATGAAGACATAATGGTCTTCATTTTATGGCATGAATTCACAAGGTAAAGATGCCAGGTCTTTTCAAAGCAATCTAGAAATACAATTCCATTTTAATTAAACATCCAGAGGATTTTTAGTTAAATAAATTTTACAAATGGATTCTTTGGGAAGAGTTCACAAATATCTATGGAGATATTGAAATTATAAAATGAGGTAGAGGGGCACCTGAGTGGCTCAGTTGGTTAAGTGTCTGACTCTTGATTTTGGTTCAGGTCATAATTTTAGGGTCACGAGATTGAGCCCTGCATTGGGCCCCCACACTGGGCATGAAGCCTGCTTAAGATTCTCTCTCTCTCTCCCTCTTCCTTTGCCCCTCCCCCCACTCACGTGCTCATCTCTCTCTCTTAAAAAAAAAAGGAGAAACACTTGTTTTATAGATGTTAAAACATGTTGTCAACTCACAGTAATAAAAATAAGTAAACAAGTGAATAAATGAATGAATGAATGAATGAATGAATGAATGAATAAACAAACAGGCAAACAGGTGATACTAGAAAGAAATAGAAAAGAGACATCAGAGCACAAGTGAGTGTCCAGCAAAAGACAAATCTATGTATGAGAATACAGTATGTGGTTAAGGAAGCATTACAAATCAGTGTGGACATTATTGTTTTAAAATTGGACCATTACATGGACTAATACAAAGGAGTTTTTATACCTTATACAAATGTATCTTCCAGGTGGAAATAAGACAAAATGGGAAAGACAAATTTAAAATGTAATACAAAAAAAAAAAAAAAAACATAACAGAAAAATATCTTTGTCACATTATGGTGAATGGTTCTAAAAGAAACCCAAAAGTACAAGTCCTAAAATTCTATGGATTTGAATTCATTAAAATTAATTATGTCTGCTTAATGTGGAGTATTATAAATGGACTTAATAGGTCACATTCTGGAGAAGATATCTATAAAATCTTAAATCTACAAGGCAATATATACATATTAAATACAGAAATCTGATACCAAAAATTTTTTTAATCTTTGGCTTTGATTTTGTTTTTAGATTTTTTCATCATTGCAATTATTTATGTAAATCTACATATATATGTATATATCATGCACACATGCATGCACACATAAATATTGATTTGGCAGCTTAACTTCACTAGCATTCAGAAATACTGTGATTGTTTTAAGATCCAATTAATATACCATAAGATCCAGCTAATATAGAATAGATTGCCTTAAAGCAAAAATAAGTTTATATCAATGTCTATGGGAAAATGGAGAAACTCATGTCTTACTTGAATTCACCAACCTGGCAGTTAGTGAAATTAAAAATGCTCATTCCCTAGGAGATAGAAATACTTCGATTTGTTATGTACTGCAGCAAAGTGCTCACACAGGTCCCCAGACAGATGTATACTCGGGTCTTCATTGAAGCTTTATTTATGGTAGGGGTGAGATAGTGGCAACCCAGATATCCACCATCAAGGAAGTGGATAAGAGCAATATGTTCGGTGCCTATGACAGTAGAGTGTGAAATAAATACAAGTCCTGAACTAGACTGTTGAAAATATGAGCAGATCTTGAAAAACTGTGTGAAATAAAGAAATATGAAATTGAATGCAATTTCTATCACAATAACATTAATATAAATTAAAACAGATATATACCAAACCACACTACTTATATTTTCAAGGATAACCTACAATGTCATATAAACACATTAGAGTAGGCATCTATGGGAAGTTTCTAGAATGGAACAGGTGGCGACAAGAAGCAAAAATAAAGAAAAAAATAGATATATGGGTGGTGCCTTTCACAGATGAAAAAGGTGTTTAAATGTGGTGTATAATGAACTCGACACTAAAAGAAATATTATCATACAGCGGTTTCATTAAAAATGTGTGTGTAAGCTTTATATTAAGATTCAAATCATTAAAAATTAATGTATTTCCCCAGCATTTCTTATTACTTGAACATAAATAGACATAAATAAAATCAATAAAAATTTAAGCAAGTAAATTAAAATCCATCTACAAGTCTTCTGGATTTTTTTAGGAGCAGACTACTCTCCCGCGGTTTAATTAACATGTATAGTATTTTGATTGTAAGGTTTTCAACTAATTATGGAAACATTCTGATAATAGCTTGCTTAAGAAGTGATTCAGTTGTTAACCTGTCAATGTTAATTTTAGAATAAAGACTATCATATGATTTTACAAATGATTAGGAGATATTCTATAGATGCCTTATTTTATTAAATGTAAAACTATCTATCTAATCTAGCAATCTGTTTAAACAGATCAAATGATTTAAAACCCCATTCTACATACATAAAAAAATACCTAAAATGACTATCACATATTTACAGAAAAACTCACGTCCTATAGAAATAAATTTTAAGTCATTAGTTTTAATAATTTGATGGACAAAATAGTAGAGTGGAAAACAAGTTGTTCTTGTGTGTCCTTAGAAATGTCACCTAAATTTTCTGTTTCAGATTTTTCATCTGAAGACTGAACATGTTTGTTTGTCATCTCTTAATAAGTAAATAAATAAATAAATACAAATAAAGACGTACAACTCCATTTAGTCAACAATGCTTTAGTGTGTGTGTGTGTGCGTGTGTGCGTGAGCGCGTGAGCACGCATGCAATGCACGTATATATATATCTTTCATTCGTTTATTCATTTACTGATGATACAAGTATGTATTTATCACTGTTGACATAAATTTAATCTATTCTGATTTCAGTGCTATATCCGTGAAATTCTTCTTTCATATTATAGCCAAGAGGTTCATTTTATTCCTCTTTATGTGCTTATTGCCCTCTATGCACCAGCAGAGTAAAATTTAATGTATTGCATGTCAAACAAGGCCCCAACAGGACTCAAGACAACCTATCTCTTCAGCTGTATCTTTCAATATTCTTCACCTTGAGTCTTACACGTTTGTGTCTGGTTACCTACACCACACATTATAATGTACTGCTGGTTTTTCCGATGGTGGTCTTACAGATTGAGATCATTCATTTTCCATCTATCTTCACCTTGATAAGACATCCATTTCTCTGTAAAACACAATATGTCATCATATATACATAAAAGTCTTTCCTGGCCCTGTTATTTTGACTTTTGTGCCCCAACACTTGTGCTCCCCAAGTTTTACTTCTAATTTTGTATTTATCTAATAATTGAATAAAATGTACATGATCAATTTAAATGTCAACCTCCCCCATTGCATGGTAATTCTCCAAAGAACAAAGCCATTTATCATCAGTCTGTGTATTACTTGTTATAATATATTGCCTAGAAATGGGTATGAGCACAATAATTATTTTTCATATAATAAATTAATTAACAGATTAGAAAATCACATGGTAAATACATGCAATAAATCCAAACACCCCTGCAATCTTAAAGTCCAAACTAATTTAATTAAAACTCCAGCTTACAGGTTAATTTTCAAAGATGGTATGCAATAATACAAAGGAACGTTATCCGGTAAGTTGGCTAGAACCATGAACAAGCAAGTATTCTTAATTATGTCATCCTTTAGAAATGATTTGTGTATTCTTTATGCTTTTTAAAGTACTTAGAAAAGCATCTTTGAAGAATTATGAAATGATGTTAGAGTACTTTAATCACAACAATGTATATGTATAAGCTTTGTAAAAAATACTGATTTGTCTTGGCCATTTTCAACAAAATTGTACTTTCTTCTCTATCTTATAAAAATTCATGGTAAAACAAGTTTTCTGGCAATGCTGCACCATCTGTTTTGTTCAGATCTTATCGTTGTTTTGCTCTATGCAACAATAATTAAGTATGTTGGCGGTAAGAGAAATAACAGTTGGATTTCTTTAGAAGATTAACAGTATGAACAGTACAGCTAAGAAGGGAATTTTCTCGCAGATTCCAAAAATATCTCACCTTTACAACTCTATAGCAGAGGAACCTGGAGAACCACCCACTCTCTCCTACCTACCACCAAATGGCTACAAAATCTTCAACGTATGCAGCACTTTCCAGAGTGTCCTTTTTTTTTTTTTAATTCTGAAACAGGAATGCTTACTACTGTTATATTACCTCTATCTTGCAGCTATCATTGCTTTTTCTTTTTTCCTGTTATTTCTATCTTTGTATTTTATATCAAAGTCTCTTTTTCTTTCCTTTCTCATTTCCTTTAATGCTGGCATTTATTTTTAGGTATGCCTATTTAAAATAATTAAAAAATTGACATGTGACACCAAAAGGACAAGTAACAAAAGCAAAAATAGACAAGTGGAATAATATCAAACTAAAATGCTTCTGAACAGCGAAGGAAACAAGAAACACAATGAGAAGTCAAATTACGAAGTGGGAGAAAATATTTGCAAACCATATATCTGATATAGGGTTAATATACATAATGTGTAAGAAACTCATACAACTCAATAGCAAAATAACAAATAACCTGATTTAAAAAAGGGCAAAGAGACTGAACAGATGTTCTCTAAAGAAGACATACAAATGGCCAATAGTATATAAAAGGAGCTGAACATCACTAATTATTAGGTGAATGCAAATCAAAACCACAATGAGGTATCACCTCACACCTCTTAGGATGGTGGCTAGAAGAAAAGAAGAAAGAAAGAAAGAAAGAAAGAAAGAAAGAAAGAAAGAAAGAAAGAAAGAAAGAAAGAAAGAAAGAAAGAAAGAAAGAAAGAAGAAAGAAAAAACAAGTGATTGTAAGGATGTGGAGAAGAATAGGGAACCTTTGTACGCTGCTGGTGAAATGTAAATTCCTACAGCTACTACGGATAATGCCCATTCCTCAAAAACTAAAACTGGAACTACCATATGATCCGGCAATCTTATTCATGAGTATGCATTCGAAGGAATTGAAAGCCGGAGTTCAAAGAGGTATTTGCACTCCCATGCGCATTGCAGGATTATTCACAACAGCTGCGATATGGAACCAACCTAAATGACTATCGATGGTTAAATGAATAAAGAAATGCCATATATATATATATATAATGAAATATTACATAACTTTAAAAAAGAAGTAAATGCTGCCATTTTTGACAACATGGATGAACCTGGAGGACACTATGCTAAGCCAGAAACAGTAGGACAAATATTACATGATACTGTTCATTTGAGGAATCTAAAATACTCAAACTCATAGAAGCAGGTAGTAGGTTGCCAAGGCCTGGAGGCAAGGCGAAACAGAATATTAGTCAAAGGTCTCAAACTTTCATTTGTACAAGATAAATGAATCCTAGAGCTGTACTGTACAGCATAGTGCCTACAGTTAACAAGATTATATTGTATATTTAAAACTTTGCTAAAAGGGTAGACCTTATGTTAAGTGTTCTTATCACAAAAAATTAAAATAATAATAAAGAGGGTGCAAGGAACTGGTTCCAGGTAACAGATATGTTAATGGCATAGATTGTGGTGATGGCTGCACAGGTGTTTACATATCTACAGACTCTTCACTTTGTATACATGTCAATCATATCTCAATAAAGTAGTTTAAAAATTTTTGACATGCAGGGCCCCTGGGTGGCTCAGTTGGTTAAGCGTCTGACCCTTGATTTTCAGCTCCGGTCATGCTTTCAGGTCCTGAGATTGGGCCCCACGTTGGCTCCTGAAGAGTCGGCTTGGGAACTCTCTCCCTCTGCCCCTTGATCCACTGCACATGTACTCTCTCACTCTCTCTCTCTCTCAAAAAAAAATTTTTTTTGACATGCACCTCCCAGCTGAATCTCAAATACATACTTTAGTTCTTAGAAAATACGTTTCCTCCATTGTTTACTAAGAGTGCTTATTTGCTCTCAGTCTTTTTTTTTTAGGATTTTATTTGTTTACTTGAGAGACAGTGTGACAGAGAACTTGAGAGAATGCGAGCACAAGCGGGGGGGGGGGGGGGGGAAGGGGGAGGGAAGAAGAGGAAGAGACTCTGTTGAGTGGGGAGCCAGATGGGGACTCAATCCTGGAATCCCTGGATTGTGACCTGAGTCCAAGGCAGATGCTTAACCGACTGAGTCACACAGGTACCCTATTTACTCTCAGTCTTAAACATTTAGATTTTCATCTTGGTTTTGATTAGAGAGACAGTAATATTTATATGGAAAATTCCATCTACATGCCCTAGGGAGTCCTCTAATTACATAATATTGCATAAGAATCAAATGTAAATATTTTAATTTGATTATAAATTTTTGAGAATATACATCTTTTTTCCGCCTTTCAAAAAAAAAAAAAAATCCAGAATAGTTAACATGCAGTCTTACATTAGTTTCAGATGTAGAAGATAGTGATTCAACAATTCTATATATTACTCAGTGTTCATCATGATAAGTGTACTCTTTAATCCCCATCCTCCCACCCACCTCCCTCTCATAATCATCAGTTTGTTCTCTATAGTTAAGGATCTGCTTTTTGGCTTATCTCGTTTTCTCTTTGTTCATTTGTTTCTTTAAATTCCACATGAGTGAAATCATATTTATCTCACTCTGGTTGACTTATTTCACTGAGCATTGTACTCTTTAGATCCATCCACATTGCTGCAAATGACAAGATTTCATTCTTTTTTTATGCCTGAGTGATATTCCATTGTATGTATTTGCCACTCTTTCTTTATCTGTTCATCTGTGAATGGACACTTGGGCTGCTTCCATAATTTGGCTATTGTAAATAATGCTGCATAAACATAAAAATGCATATCTCTTTTTGAATTCATGTTGTTGTATTCTTTGGGTAAATACCCAATAGTGGATTTACTGGATCGTATGATAATTCTATTTTTAATTTTCTGAGGAATCTTCATACTGTTTCCAGAGTGGCTGCACCAGTTTGCATTCCCACCAACAGTGCTCAAGGGTTCCTTTTCCTCCACATTCTCACCAACACATGTTGTTTCTTGTTTTGTTTTGTTTTTTTAAGATTTTGTTCATTTATTTGAGAGAGAGAGAGTGAGCGAAAGACAGAGAGCACACAAAGGAGGGGAGGAGCAGAGGGAGAGGGAGAAGCAGATTCCTCGCAGAACAAGGCATCCGGATGCAGGGCTTGATCCCAGGATTCCGGGATCATGACCCGAGTCGAAGGCACATACTTAATGGACTAAGCCACCCAGCCACCCCTCTTGTGTTTTTTATTTTAGCCATAGAATACACATTTATAATTTTTTCATTTCATCAATACCATGTTGTTTTCTTCAACTTTTTTAAATCCAAAATTTGAGGTATATATATATGCAAATTTATTTTTTTTATGTTCACTTAGCCACCAGATAGTACATCTTTAGTTTTTGATGTAGTGTTCAACGATTCATTAGTCATGTATAATACCCAGTGCTCATCACAACATGTGCCCTTCTTAATATCCATCACCCGGCTGCAAATTTATTAAGTTTTAATCCAGAGTTAGATTATACCAAAGTTATTTCAATTATCTAGATGAAAATTTAATTCAAAATCCTGATTTGGCATCTTTAATAAAAATATCAAGATTTTAAGTTGTATTTTTCAGCAGTCATATGTTTATGGCTTTACATAAAAAATGAAATGTGTATGTCACTTTCTTGCATCTTTTATACTTAATTTATGTACGTGTGTATATTTCCTTCTTGAAGGCTGCCACAAACTAAATACTACACAATTGCAAATGTATATCAACAGACTTCTGTAAAGGGCAAATCATTTTCAGGTCATGTTGCCTTTCTTGCTTGCTATAACCTTCAGCATTACACTGTATTCGTAAGATATATTATAATGAAATATGCAATTGAAAAAAGTTTTTCCCTAGGTATCTCTCAGAGTATTTCGTGTATAACAGTCAGTGTTTCTTTCTCACAAAATACTTTTGGGTTTTCTATCTTAAAATTGACCTTGTGGTTTTTAATTCTTTTTAATGAATTCAAATATGGGACTAAATAGAAAATATTATTTTCCACACTTTTATGAAAAGATATCAAGAAGAAAGACATCCTCCAAGGATGGAGGAAAAATTGCCACATGCCTTTACAAGGACAAATTAAACATATACATATGTATACATATTTATACATATTATTCAAAATGTCTGGTTATAAGCTGATTGTATTGGAAATTTTTCCAACTAAATATCAGCTACTGAATGTTTCATGACTATGACATTCTTTAAATAATCCACTTACTATTCTTAAGCTAAGTCAACATTTATGAAATCTAATATTTTATAGATTTTTAAAATATCTGTTTTTATTCTCTGTCGTGTATTATACTGTTTAACTTATCCAGGTAATTATTATTTTTAAAAATTCAGGTATATTTTATTTAGTCTTAGAATTCCTATTGTTTCTTTTTTATGGTCTTTATTTCTCTGCTAAGTTTTTCTGTCTTCATTCATCATAAGCATATTTCACCCCTACCTTTGTATTATATAAGATAGCCTATATCCTGGGCATCTGGGTGGCTCAGTTGGTTGAGCATCTGCCTTCAGCTCAGGTCATGACCCCAGGATCCTGGGATGGAGCCCACAACAGGATCCCTGCTCAGCCGTGAGTCTGCTTCTCCCTCTCCCTCTCCCCCTCTCCCTCCCCCCTGCTGGTATGCTCTTTCTCTCTCAAATAAATAAATAAAATCTTTAACAAAAAAAACATATCCTGTATCCTCGTAATGAATCATCCTCTTATTCTTAAACTTGTTAAAATGGTTTCTGTTACTAATTCTTTAATAGTACAATAATAGCTTACTTTTATTGAATGCCTAAAATACATCAAACACTATCATACTACACTATATTGTGTATATACATGTACTATATACTATAATATACTCTATACTACAAAATATGAAATGTGTATTATTCTATTTTTGTGTATGACAGAAAATTTTGTGTAACATGATCTTTAGAGCCAAATTTCTGAGTTCGTGTTCTGGTTCATCCACTGTTTTATAGATAACTAGCTGGCTACTAGATATTCATTTCCCTTCCATAGTAAGAAACCTTGGCTGGAAATTGGTTGCCATGCTAGGGACTATATTTTATTTTATCTTCTTATTTCTCAGATCTCATAGATGAGGCCATGGACTTCCCTTGAGCTTGAATATATATATATATATATATATATATATTCCTCATGGTCTCTTTTCCCTGACTCAGTGATGTCAGGGTCAACTTGAAGCCACAAGATGGCAGAGTTAAAACACAAGATGAGATCAGCTAGTGACCTTCACTCCCACTTCAAAAAGGGCTTCTTAGGGAAGCCACCTGACCAGAAGCATTATCACTGAATTTGATCTAAATAAAACCAAACTTTTTTTTT
>NW_024423344.1:32112417-32187618 GCF_017311325.1 Ursus maritimus | reverse complement strand
TTTTTTTTTCACTGAGATTTGAGACTTTCTTGTTATAGCAGTTAACCAATAAAATATGACCTTTTACAAGATATTTACCCTTGTGTTGACATAGATTCACTATTTATTAAATAGGCATATTGAGTAATTAAATGAATTTATACATGCAGACCACATAGATCAGATTGTGGTGCACACCAAGCACTACATAATTACTTTTTATAATAATAATTATTATTAGGTAAATCTAAGTGGCATGTACTATTGTACTATCAGTTATGCATGTAGGGAAACTGAATCATTATTTGCTGGTCAACCAACCAGCAACTCCTTTTGGTTCCCTTGAGCTTGTAAATAATTATAAAACATTTTAAGTGGTGATTAAAATAATATGCTAGAAGGAATCTGATTATTCCTTCACAAATTATAATGTGTACAATATACTTCTAACATATTAATATTATTCCTTCACAGATTATAATGTATACAATATACTTCTAATATATTCATATCTCGTAAATGAAAACCATCTCAAAGTCTTGAGAAGATTAATTCTTAATCAAAAGCATTATAAAGACTACCCAGATTATCATCCCATCACCTTTGGTTTCGAAGAAGTTTTGTGTTAAGTTAAAAAAATATTAGCTTATACGGACTGGCACAATTCCTGCAAAACTACAGAATGTCTTGACTGATTATTATTTTAATCAATTTAGTATTGTCCTTCACTATAACTGAATCTAGACATCATATTCAACTAAAGCAAGTTACATTTGTTGAGGTAAATATTACACAGATTGACCAGAGTATCTGACACGAATGCTGGGGAGGAGGAAATAGAACTACAGACTCCAAAGAGAAAAGGAGATGAGAGCAGAGGGTCTTACCCCAGACCCCATTGTGAATAACATGATTCTTATTTCCAAGACTTTGAGCAAGTCAATCTTTAAGAGTGGGTCTGATATAGACACATTTGAAAAGTTTAACTTCATTTAAGAATGTGTTTTCCTGTAATTCCTGAAGAATAGTTTCAAAGGATATAGAATTCATGGTTGACAGTAATTTTTATTTAACATTTGAAAAAGGTTGTGCAACTTCTTTCTGCCTCTACTATTTCAGATAGGAAATCGACCATTATTAAAATTGGTGTTCCCCTGTAAGTAATGTGTCATTTTTTTCTGGCTGCTTTCCAGATTTTTTGTCTTTGGTTTTTCAAAATTTAATTATATTTCTGGGCAGTAACCTTGTAAGGTATCCTTTTAGGGTTTGCTGGCCTTTTTGAAATTGTGGCTTATTTATGTCTCTAAATGTGGGATTTTCAGCTACTATGTCTTCAAATCCCCTTTCAGATCCTTTCTCCCTTTCTTCTCAGTGACTCTGATAACATAAATGGTGGAGCATAAATGGTGTTACTATCCCATTGTCCCTAAGAATTTGTTCGTATTTTTTTTTTCAGTTCATAATGGCTTGTATTATGTGAATTATATTTATATTTCCACAGGTTTAGTGATCCTATCTTTTGTCATCTCCAGTACTATGGAACCAACTGAGTGAGATTTTTGTTTTGTATTTTTTGTCCTGCAATTTACATTTGATTCATTATAACATTGTTATTTGCTGAGAGTTTTATATTTGTTTCAAGAGAATTTTTAATTTACATTTTAAAGATGGTTTTTTTTTTTTTAAGATTTTGTGTGTTTATTTGAGAGAGAGTGAGAGAGAGAGAGGGGCAGTGGGAGAGGGAGAAGCAGGCTGCCCGCTGAGCAGGGAGCCCGGCACTGGCACTCGATCCCAGGGCCCGGGGATCATGATTTCAGCAGAGGGCAGACGCCTAACTGACTGAGCCACCCAGGCACCCGAGATGGCTGTTTAAAAATACTTGTCAGATACTTCCAACATCTGATTCATCTTGGTGTTTGCATCTGTTGTAATTTTTTTTTCAGTTTTTTAATAAGACAAGTGGCTTTTTTATGGTAGCCTGGACATTTTGTCTATTGTATCATTTGACTTGGGTTTTATTTAAATACTTTCTTTTAACAGGCAGTCACTCTGTTTGGATTTAACGTCCTGTCTGACACTTGCATGCTTTGGTTCCAAGACATTTTAATTTTCAGAATCTTTGCCAAGCTATTCTGGTCTTCTTCAGTTCTCTGCTATCTGTGGAATCTTATTACCCCTATTGTTGTTGAGGGTAAGGCGGTTTTCCCCATGTTGGGCTGCCCAAGATCCCTATGTGGGTATGATAGACAAACTAATGGTACCTCAAAGATGTTCACATCCCAGCCCCTGGAACCTGTGAGTATGGTACATTACATAGCAAAGAGCCTTTGAAGATGTGGTTAAGTTGTGATGTAGAGATAAGAAGAACATGCTGGATAATTTGGGTGGGTCCGTTGTAATCAAAAGGGTCCTTGTAAGACTGAAGAGGGAGAGAGAAGAGTCAGAAGAGATATCAGAACAGAAATAGAATTTGGAGTTGTAAACTTTGAAATGGAGGAAGAAGCACAAGCCAAGAAATTCAGATGTCCCCTAGAACCTGAAAAAGTCAAAGGAATAATTTCCCCCTAGAGCTTCCATAAGGAATTTACCCCTGCCCACACCTTGATTTCAAGACTTCTGACCCCCAAACAGTAAGATATAAATATGGGCTGCTATTACAAATACCTAAAAAGGTGGAAGTGGTTTCGAATTGGGTAATGGGTAGAGGCTGAAAGAATTTTGAGGAGCATGATTTAAAAAAGCCCAAATTTCTTTGAAGAGATTGTTAGTAGAAATATGGATAGTAATCACTGAGCTAGTGAAGACTTGGTAGGAAGTATAGATACAAAGATAGAAAGCATATTGTCTTAGAGAATATTTAGATAATCAAATACAGCCTATTGGAAAAAATATGTATTTTAAAGACCTTGCTGGTAAGGACTCAGAGGAGGAGCTTGGAGAAGAAAATACATATCTTATAAATTAAGGAAGAAAGACTAGGAATAAAGTATCTTCTTAGAGGATAAGTTGTCATGTAGAACGGTTGCTAGTCACTAAAGATGGACACTAAAGGTGCTGCTGGTGAGGACTCGGAAGGAAGGGAGGAAAATGTTACTGGAACGGAGGAAGTAGATCTTTGCTGTATAAGGTACAAAACTTAGCTGAATTGTGTCTTAGAGTTATAGTGAAAGCAGAACTTTTAAGTGATAAACAAGGAAGGATATTTAGCTTGAAGATATTTCTAAGCAAAGTGTTGAAGATGCAGCCTGGTTTCATCTGGCTGTTTTTAGTAAAATGTGAGAGAAATGAAATAAATTGAGGAAGAACTGTTAAGCAAAAAAGAACCAGGATTTGATGTCTTGGAAACTTCTCAGCCTATCCAGATTTCAAAAGATGCTAAAATTAGAAGATTAATTATGAGGAAAGCATGCTCTGAGAGACTCCCCTGCTGGTCACGTGCTGCCGGGGAGGGACAGACGAGTGCCCGTTCCCAGGAGGAGCTGCATCGCATCAGTTATATGTTACTCAACAATTGTAGGTTATCTATTAATCACACGCTACTCAATACGCTCTGTGTGGAGCCAGGCAGCCGTGCTGGGATCGTACAACCTTTTTGTTAGGGTGTGGTTTTAAGTCCCAGGTCTGAATTTGTAGTACTTCATTTTAGCAGCAGAAGGAAACCAATAGAGTGGGAGAGACTCGTTTCAAGACTTCAGGGATGAAGAGGCTTCTCTGGTTAGACATTTGCTGTGGTGGGATTGTTCTCCCACCACCCCCATGATGTGGGGCATGAAAAGCAATTCTCTGGTAGGTTCTCATGGTGTGATCCTCCCTACCAGTGCTCCTCGGCTACCGTGGTCTCTCTGGGTAGAGTATGGGTATCTCTGGTACATGGGAACTAAGGGACATTTGTTAGTGTCAGAGTCCTTCTTGCCAGTGCAACCCAGTTACCCCATTGTCTCTTAGTCAAGTAGGGAAGTCTGAGACCCAGCAGACAAGGAGAACATTTTGCCCAGTTACCTATTTTTAACCAGCCATTTGTGTCAGACTCGCCTGTTGTCAGAGGGACTCCCAATTGATCCAGAGGTTAAATGAATTTATTTGGGCTGCGTTTTGTTGCTAGATTGGTTGGTACTATAAAAACTCTGAGCCAGGATCTCTTGCCTTTGTTGCATGGGATGACATAAGACACTGTTATATTGTTCCTTCAACCAGGGGTGCGAAACCAGTTCCTCTTCATACCACCCTCAGAGTTGTCCTTTCATTACCTGTTGTTATTTCCAAGGTTTTAGTTGTATTTAACAAAAAGGAGCAGGGAGAAACTAGTCTATTACTTTTTGACTATACCAGAAGTCCCAATATGTGTTTATTCTTCTCAAAACCACAGATTTAAGCATTCCAGACATTTAATTTAATATGCATATATTTAGCATATGTATACACATAGCATATATATGTATTCTTTTTAACCATATAAATAGTGGAGAAGACAAAGAAAAAATGCAGTACTGTAGTATGTCAGCTCGGAAAGATTCTGTTCTAAAACCTGCAAAGATATGGGCAAATGTTCAGAAAAGCCTCTTCTCCCACATATTTGAAAATACCCATGCACCAGCAAATCACACTGCATGTCTTCTGATGTATTACATTAGAACTTCCACAATGTGAGTAATGACAACCTCAAATGTTTTCTTTTCTCATCCCACTTACCTCAACAACTGGAGCATGACCTTTTTTAATAACAAGAATATATTTCAATTCACTTTAAATATCAGCACTGCATCTTTATTCTGGTAGCCTTCTGCCTGCATGAACACATTGAAAATAATACATATTACCCATTAAATATATTTATATATGCATTTTTTTTCTTAACAAGAGTGGTGAAACATCACATGCGATGACTGTGAATTATTGCTAGCATTTGGAATGTATTGTCAACCAATATGACTGTAGAAAATTGTTTTTATTTGCATGGATTTAAGTTACGGTACTTCCAGTGTAAGGTGGAACACTGAAACACAGATTCAGTTCCTACATTCTTGAAGACCCTCTAAATCAGGAATTCATAACCACAGTACCTGAACTTGAATGGATTTGAACTTCAATGTATATATTTATTTTCAGTAACCTCTAACTGAAAATGATCTTTCCTTCAATTACATGTACAGGCAACAAACCCCAGTAGTATTAGCAATATTTATGGCTTTATTATCATTAAAAATCACAGGTAGTTTCATATCACATTCATCTATTGCAGAGCTAGAATTTAGATTATGCTGATCACTACCAAATTATGATAGATATTAGACCTGCAACTCAATATTTTTATTTAATGCATGAGTGGAGACACATATTTATTCTTACATAAAAATGTTTAAAATATTTTTATAACCACTTTTCAGTGCTGTTGCTTTCTGTTGTATTCTTATACATTTTATCTCATGAATTTAAATCATTATTTTGAGAACTCCATAGACTTTATTAGCCTGCCAAAGAAATGTATGAAGCAACTGTATGAGGACCACCAACTACAAAAGAATAATAAAAGTATCTTTAAACATCAATTGAAAATCAACACAAAGGGAGAAAAGAAGATCAAAAACACAATATTGGAAATTATAAAACTGATGGACAAATGGTAACTTAGAAGAGGGAATTGAGCTGAATGCTAAACCAGCAAAATGTAAAGCAAAGAAAGAAGCTAACTGCTATAAAGAATTTCCCCAAAGATACAGGAATGGACAATGGTACCCGCACCTGACAGTGACATGAATGTGAAGTAAACCAGAATTGGTTAAGCAATCTATTTAAGTAGAGGTCGAACCTCCTTATCTCTTCTGCCGGTCTATAGAACTGATGACTGTGCATAGCAAACCTCATGTTTTATTTTTCAAAAAGAAAAAAAAAGAAAAGCAAAAGGGAGAGACACTGGAGCAGTATAATTTATAATTTCTCAATTTAAGGCAGGAGTGAGGCATTATCATAGTGTAAGTGGCAGGAATAGATAAAAATCTACATCCAGCAATGTCCACACTGCTCTCACAGCAGGGTTCCTGGGTTTGAGCTGACAGTCAAACTCGTAAGAAACCTCGGCATTGCCAAAACACTTGGTGATGAGAAAGGATCTAGGAGGTGCAGCAGGAACATGGTAGAATTCTTGGGCCTCTCAGACATGTTATCTGAAGGTCTCCATCACACTGCACTGGGTCGCCCAGGAGAGTCAAGACAGAGTGATGCCTTTGGGGTGAAGGCATCGGCAGTAGAGTTCCTTCAGTTTTTACACTCTGCTAGTCATATGCTCCCTCACAGGTACATGACAAGTTCCCATTCCCAGGTGGAGCTATATCTCATTGATTATACATTACTCATCAATTATGGGTTATTTATCAGTAACATGTTCCTCAGTAAACACTATCTGTAGTGAAGCACAGGTGCTTGCATTGGTATATAACAATGAGGAGAACCCTGATTTAGCTTGCATGTACTGTACTTACACCATCCTTGAGTTATGTTGCAGGAGAGCTCAACTAATTAGCCTAATTCTCAGGCATCCCAGGAGCTAGAGGAAAGCCAGGCCAGCTATTAAATCTTTAATTCAATACTGAGTCTTGAAAACATTAGCCTTGCTCTGGCACTCTTCTAAGAAGTTTCTGGAAAACAGGCCTGTTACTTTCCATGCTAAGGACTGGAAGAGTCTTCTGGAGCTATCTGAAGCACAAAATGAAAAACACCTCAAAGTACCAACATTCTTGATTTCAAAGAAAGCATCATAACCACATGACCCTCCAGAGAAGACAAGCTCAGACAATATGCAGAAGGCTCCCAATCAGCTTTTTAGTGATCAGTAAGTAAATAGAGAAAAAAGGCAAGAATGAAGGGCATTTTCGATAAATCTTCTATTGGAAACCAGAAATCAAATTCCACAGATGAAAAAAAAAGTATAAAAAATTGGGAAAGAAAATTTCTAAAAATGTATTATTATTTACAGAGTTAATGAAGATCATTTACAAAACAATAGAGTATAATGATAAAATAATAATATTCAAAAAGTGGAAAGTGTTCTTAAAAATTAAAATATGATAAAGTACATTAGAATCCTTAATCCCGTTTCACTTGAAATATATTTATTTTACACTGTCACACTATTTTACTCTATTTACTTATTTTACTTACTCTATTTACTCTATCACTTACAAGTGATACCCAGTGATTTTAGAAAATTATTTATCATATTTAGGCATAGTCTGCATATTTATGGCTTCCCCACATTTGCCTCTACCCTCTAATTCTGCTCTGTAAAGGACAAAATGATAAGGATTCTTGTCTGCAAGAGAGATCTTCGAATGCAGGAAGTCTTAAAACTACATTACCTTAAATGGTCTCTTATCCAAAATAAGCATGTTTAGTTCCATTAAAGATTTTCATTAAGAGACTTTTAACCTATCTTTTGTACTGTTTGTTTATATGTTTGTTTTTCACAATCTGATTTGTCTTAAAAAGATTACAAACACATTTCCAAAGATAGTCTTACCCTGAGGATATAGTAAATATTTTAGGTTTTTCTGGCCATATACCATCTATGTAATATATTCTTTTTGTTGTTGTTGTATTTTAAAAGAAGGCTTTAAAAATATTTTATATGGCTTAAAGACTATAGAAAAACAAGCTGCAAGCTGGATTTGGTCCTCAGGCAATGGTTGCCAACCCCTGGTCTAATCACCAAAGGAGGCTTTCTTGATTAAGAAATTCACTAAAGTAACGTAATTTAATAATTATAAGTTGAATAAGAACATCACAAACCTTGAATCAACTCAAAACCTTGAGTTTATAGACAACTGAAACCTCAGTATCTTTTTCTCATTAACTACTGTGTATGTTTTCATGGTAAATATACATACCTAACAAGATGGGGATAGCTAAAAGTCTTTATTTACCTTACACCTTGTCTTTTTTAGATAAGAAGGTGTTGAAAAGCCTTTTTTTTTTTTTCTGTATAGAGCCAGATGGTTAATATTTTCTGCTTTGCAAGTTTAAAGGTTTCTGTTGCAGACACTCAATTCTATGGTGGTAGTGGGAAAACAACCATAGGTACTACATAATGAATGAATAAGAGTGTGTTACAACAAACCGTTATTTATTTATTAAAAACCTTGCTTCCAACTGTTGTCACAGGCTAAAAAGATCATTTAGTGATTCTGTTGTTAAGGGCCTAAGAATTTCTCTCAATTTTAGGTAACCTATAAAGCATATGTATTTTCTGTCACGGTGAAAACAAGATGACAAACAAGAGAAGTGGAAGGTTCTCCCTTAAATTTGATCCAGAATTCAATATATATATGGTTAAGCTATTGTCATAGGAGTTTCCAATTATATCTGAGATTTTAGAGCCTCCTGGGAGTTGAGGGATAAGACTAAGGAACACTAAATGGATAGGTTATTTCTCTACCTTCACTAGAATAGCTCTGATTTTACCTCTTGAAGTTTTATTTTTTTTAATTAGTTATTTACTTCGGAAAAACAAAAGCTTTCCTGATAATTAAAAGTGTTCAAATCATTTCTCTAGCCCATATTACTCTAAAATGGTTTTAGAGGTTGCATTGTGTCAAATACCTTTTTAAGTCAATGTCCTATATACTACTACAGTTTCTTGTATATTTTAGAAATAAATTTATGTGTATATATATACACGCACACGCACACATATATATAACCCAACAAACACCAGTTAAGTTTTCAGTAGTAAAGATATTTTAGCTATCACTTTTTAAATAATACATATTATAACATATGTAACATAATTTCTTTAAAGCCACTCTCTCCCATTCACTTTTCCTCACATACCGAAGAAGAGATGCTCTAACATCCATCTGTCATCCCTGTAAATAACTCTCCTAGCTCAATCCATGTGTCCAACCAACACCCCTTTGCATTTTTCCTTCCAATTCTAAAACACAAAAAAAGCTCAAATCATTGGTCTAAGTAAACAAAAATGTGTCCAAAAAGCAGGAAAGAGGAGGGGGAAAAAAACTACACAAATTATAGTTTGGTGAGGAGTTGCATTCGCTAAAATAGTAAACTCCTAATGTTTGTCTTTCCAAATTTTACTAGCAAATTAAGTTGTCTGGTAGAAATTAATGGTGGTATTTGATTATTTTAACTTTCTAATGGCCAAACCAGCATCAGAGTAAATTCAGATTTGTTTCCATTATCTTCTAAAGGAAGATACTTCACATCCTTTACTAGATAGACATAGAAGTACAACTTACTAAACCATCAAAATTCACTTTACTCCCATTTTAGTTTATTTGAATGACTACTTTAGCTAATGTAGGGATAAAGGAAGGCCATTTCATAAAATACCATAGAATTCGGACATCTTCTCCTTCTTGATTTCTCTCTTTTTCTCTGTCTTCCAGCTGGAAGTATTATGAAGTTGAATTAGCTGATGAAATTAATTTAAACCAGCATGAGTTCCTATTAATCTATATTTTGTGATAATTTTCTTCATCTGTAAAACATCATCTAGCAGAAATGCACAATTTTGGAAATCAAGTATGCTTTTTTACAATTCAATAATTATTGAAATTAAATGTATTAAATTAAAAGTATTAGATTGGCTTTAGTAAATTATATTACTATTTTATATTATCAAAAAGAATTTAAAATTATACTGTCTAATATGGTAACTAATAGTTTAATGTGATTATTTAAAATTTAATTAAAATTTAATTAGTTAAAAGTTGAATTATTTGATTCACTGGCTTAAAAGATCAATTATGTTCACTTAGGCTCTTTTAAAAAATAAGACAAATTTGTCCATTAAAAAAAAAGACTAAAATGACATTATATATATGTTTTATATTTGCATGTATATACATATAAATACATGTATAAAACACATTATATAGATATTACTGTTATATCTATAAAATGTGGGAGAAATATAAAATGTACAATAGGGATTCAGACAAGGAAAGATCGTTTTTGAATAAAGATATAAGAGGGATAATATTTCATGAGGTAAGCATTGTTTGCTCTCATAGCAAAACATGGTAGGATATCCCCACGGTTTCTCTGTATATCAAAGGATTAGGCTACTAATTTTCTTATTAGAGATTTTTTTCCTATTGGAAGAACACACCATCCATAGAGTTTCTCCTCTGGGTTCTCTTTCAAAGAGACATGAAAATTATAAATCATATGCAACTGGATTTTAACCACTGGGTTAACTGATAAGTATTATGGATCAAAGACGTCTTAGACTACAGGCTTCAGGAGCAGACAGAAAAATAACTGAGAAAGACTGCTCTGTTTACATGCTCCAGATGATTCCTCCTGCCTATCAGGGTTGTTTCTTGTTTGGACTGCAACTTGGTCAGTTTGTTTTAATCCGTGTCCCTAACAGCAAGACACAACAAAAAAGCTGGCAAAACACCATCTGGGTCACATCAAAGGCAATGTAGAGCTGAGTGTCATCAGCATATTGATGGACTAACACTGCCAAGTGTCCCTTCTCTTATTGCAAGACAAAATGTCATACTGACTGATCTTTCTTCTATAGCCTTTAAAACCTTACCAAGCCTTTCAGTAAGTAACAGTTCATAACAGATGTTTAACACAACAGGTGAATTTCTTAAACACTGAAATATAGACTTTTATGAGAAAAATTCCTTTCTGTTTTCTGTTTTTTCTTTCATTTAATATAAAGTGATTTCCCCCCTTTTTTTGAAACCCATAAAAACGTATATATGTGTGTGTGTATAGGGAATCTGTATCTATAATCTATAGCTAGCTATTATCTATCTATCATCGATCTAAATGATTTAGTAGCTAAAGGTGATCCAAAGAATCCAGTTAAATTAACTGAGACCTTTTATTTGCAGCACAAATTCATATCCTCGGTTTACCCATTATATTACATAATGGTGAAAAATAGATCAACAGTGAGAGGAAAACATAGGTGCGAAAGTTAGGAAATTTAGGAAAATCTCTTGTTGAGCAATGATAAACAGTTATTTATAAATTCAGCACATCACAGGTTTCTTAATCCCAATGAATACTTACTAATAATATTCTGGAATATATGCCAATGGAAAACTTTAACTTTTGGAAATGCTTGAAATATTCCATATATTTCTTCCAGGCAATTAGTTTTTATGAATCAGCTTCTCCAGTTTCTCAACGCTGCTGTCTCTTTTTAAAAAGTGATACATTACATCTACGAACATGCACATTTTGTCTATTAGTGCAAATTATATATATATATATATATATATGCATAGAGATTGAAAGTATGTGAGAGAATATGTGAGAGAATCATCTGAACTAATATTAAACTTCCCTGGTCTCAATTTAAGAATAAAATATGAAGTTATCAATAGATTTGCATCATTACTGATGATCATACACACAGTTAATTGAACATAAATGAACTATTTTCTATCAATCCTTAGTTTAATTGAAGAGTTTCAAATATAATTTCTTTAGTCATACCCATCTCTACTTGAAAAGTTCCCACAGAAATCAAAAGCAGATTATAATATTTCAGGAGCTGGCTAAATTTCGACTGTTTTCTGACTCATTGTAAACATTGTCATCAGGATGAAGATAGGTTGTTTCCTTTTCTCTTTTTGTTACATTTCTCAGACTTCAAAAAAATTTGTCATTTCCATGCAAATTACCCTACTGTAACATTCATTAAATCCTATTTACTGAGAATCTAGCTGGCTCTCAATCCTCTCGGTTATCTACGAGAAATCATGGAAGGGTCAAAACAGCAGCATGATGCTACCCTGTTTTAATATAAAATATGAAAAAGCAAGAATATTGTTCAAATTTGTATTTTTGTAATGTGAGAGTGTTACAGAGGCAGAATACTGAAATATATTCTTATGCATTAAATAGAATAATTAAATTTAGAACAGGGATAAATTAATCACTTTTTATTATAGCCCCCATCTAACAATTTCATCGTCCTCTTCTGAATCTGTACTTCCAAAAAAAGCCTATTGACATTTCATCAAGTGAAAGTTCTGGCAAGTGGCAATTGTTCCATTTGTTGCAATTTCTGCCTTCCTAAGGACAGGAAACATATTGTGTGAATTAATAATAATCCTCAACAATGCAATTGAAAGCATAGTACTTTACATTGATAATACCCAGGTAATATTTTGTTACCATAATATAATTGTCATATCTAGATCTTTTCCCATCATTTCTGTCTTATAAACATTTTTAACAGAAATGTATAATTCCATGAACCACTTGGGGATATTTAATTTTAGTATGCAGTATTACAAAAAAAACCCATAATAAATAAAAAAATAACTTTAGCAGCATATTATTAACTGTTATTATAAAGTTTATTTAAACATTGTACTTATTTTCATCACACACGTAGTCCCATTTTTGTTTTAACCCATTTAACAAGTGGTGCACACTGACTAATTTTAATTATGTGAGAAGATACATGACTTGTAGACATAATATGACATATTCCCTTTGGGAGCTACCATTTGTATGAAAGTTACAGCATCAGAAATACATAAATAAACTCTTTAGCCTCTACCATGTGTAATACCTGAATGCTGTATTTCTAGCCTGTCCACTATATCATTTTATAATTTTTATGTTTTATATTTAAAAGTTGAGATAAGCGAAAGTAATTTAGGCTTCCATTTATTAGCATTTCCCTGCAGACAGCAGGTAATGGGTAAACATAGTCTTACTTCTCAAATAACAAAATGTTAAACTAGAAAAATCATCACTGTATTCTAGCTTTTTAAAATTTGTTTTGTTGAGAAAATTACTTTTAAGTATTAACATTACTTTTAATAAGTAATTTTGAAAATTTTGTCAAATAATTTTAAGTCTTAGAATGGGCAAAAATCACCTTGAGGAAAATTTGGAGAAATATCAATATTTTTATGTTAGATGTTAATTTGCATTTTAATACCAGTGTTTCTTTTGCTTTCTGTGCTAACCAATGGTGCATTTATAAAAAATAAAATGCTCTTGCTGAGTGATAGACTTTGTTGCTTCTTCATGAGTACATTTATTTTCTCTCCACTAACTGCTCAGCTGTTTCTCAAAGCAGGTTAAGATGCTCTTGAAGTTCCATTTAAGGGGAATGCATTTAAATAATTATTTGGTCAATTAAAAATAGTGTTTCCCTTTTTGTCTATCATCTATTCCCTGATATGACTTCTTCATGAAAAATATCAAAACTCGTGAGGGATATAAAACTAAAGATAAGTGCTGGGGTACCTTTAAGAATGTGAACAGTAAATGAACCCCGTACTGTAATAATAAAGAAGTATGAGGGACTGTGGAATTAGGAGATTAGTTAATCAATAGGAATGCAGTTTTCTTTGATAGTCGGTTGGGCATAGAGGTGGTCGCCCTTGGATTAGAAAGACTATGCATCCGTCTTAAACCTGGGTGATTTCCTGGAGTGCATGTACATCCTCAATGTTAGCAAAACTGCTTTACTCATTCACACAGGGTTGACCCCCATGTCCACCCCAATCAGATGTTCAGTCAGTAACGCAGGCCACCTCAACTTTTAGCAAAAGACAACAATCACAAAACTATCAAAAAACCAAACTTTGCCATCTCCGAGTTCAGTGTTTCTATAGAAGACTCTTCTATAAAAAGGTACAATAGCTCCTCCTCCTCCTCCTTCTTGTGTACGACTCTCACATACTTCTCACACGTAATTTGACATATGCTGTTTCCAACATAACCATCAAATATTCTCAAGCCTAACAACCGAATATTTAAATGACTTTCATATGAATGTGTACTTATATAATCACAGCATCATGTCTTTCCTCACTAGAATTTTACAAAGTTCTCCTCTGGTAACTACCATGTGGTTCACACTTGGGGTAGAGAGTGCCTCCTTCTGCCAGTGAAATGGAATAGCAATTATTACGTAGCTCTCCAGAGCTACAATCTAGTGGAGCGATAATGAAAGATGAAGAGGCCAAATTCTGGAGGAAACTCAGTCTGGCAAAGAACATAACAGAAAAGACTGGAATAGTGTTTCTTCAAATACAGCTGTTGGCTCAAAATCACAAAGGGAAATTTTAAAAAAATACCATTACAAAGATTAATCTGAGTTTTAGGTGGGGCTCAGACTGTTTACTAGCAAGAGTCTCACACTGAAATGTGAGAAATATTAAGGTAACGATTACAGATTAAGGTAGAAATAGGTAAAGAAATAAAAAATACTGTTATAGCATATCTTCCCTGAAGTTAGAACTTAAAATTTATGAAAATACATAAAAAAGAAGCAAGAAGGGAGGGTGATTTTCTATAAATTATCTGCAGTTAGTTTCTGAGGCTTAAAGATGGAGATTTTATTAACCTTTGAGAATAGATATTAATTTTAAGTTTGCTTCTTTGTTTTAGGAATATGTCCAAATGGACTTAATAGCCAAATATAGTTCAAAATTTGAGTTTTCTTGGCAAAATTGTGAATACACTATCAACCTGAATGAATATGGTATGTACATTCCATTGGAATTTGCCATTTTAATACCATGATGTGTCCTTCTTTATCTCTTCCTTGAAACTATTTATCTTGAAGTAGGGTTTGTGTTACATGAACAGTCATACCAGTTTTCTAATCATCCTATTTGCATGATAGATATTTTGTTGTCTTTTACTTTCAACATGTTTGTGTCTTTAGGTTTAAATATTGTTTCTTTTGAATATCATTGTTACTTTTAACAGTCTCTGCCTTTTGGCTAGAGTGTTTAATATAATTTCATTTAATACATTTGTTGAAACATTTGTGTTTAAGTCTACCTTCCTGATGTTTGTCTTATATTTTCCCATTTGCTTTTTTATTTCTTTGTTTCTCATCTCCTTCCTTCTTTTTGATCAGACATTTCTTTCTTTTCTTTTCTTTTTTTTTTTTAGAGATTTTATTTATTTATTTGTCAGAGAGAGAGAAAGAGAAAGAGAGCACACACAGGAGGCAGAGAGCCCGATGCAGGACTCGATTCCAGGACCCTGGGATCATGACCTGAGCCAAGGCAGATGCTTAACTGACTGAGCCACCCAGGCGTCCCAGGCCTTTGTGTCATTGCCAGTTTTGCCTCTATTGATTTACTTATGCCTAATTCTGCTGCTTTCAGTGCTTTCTCAATATCACAATATGCATCTTAACATAGCTTAACATAGCTAACTTTTAAAAATACTCTACTACCTCACACATAATATAAGAATTTTACAAAAATATGCTTCCAATTATTCCTGAGATACATTGTACTCTAGTTCTCAATTATTCTACTTTCACATATTCTATGAAACCACACTGCATTGTTATTATTTTTACTCTGTAAAAATGATAGTCTTTTACAGAGATTTAACATCTCGATATTAAAAAGCCTTTTATATTTACCGACATCTTATATTTTCTGGTATTCCTTATCCCTAGTTTTCTCTCTGGTATAATTTCCCTTCAGTCCAAAAATCATCTTTGAAAATGTTGTGGGTACATGCTGGTTAACTGGCAATGGGTCTTACAGCATTTAATCTGCCTGAAACTGTCTTTATGTCACATTTATTTTTGGATGATGATTTTGCTTAATGTGGAACTTGAGGTTAACAATTCATAGTCGATCTGAGAAAACAGAAGTGTTTCTTCACTTCTGCCCTGCCCGCAGCCTGAGCAGCCTGGCAATGTGGATCTCACCCACATCCCTTACTTCAATCGTCTACAGGTAGCTTTTACCTCACACTCAGTGTAAAATGCCCAGTGTCTGGATGGTATACTCAACTCCCAGAACCTTGTGCCTATGCCTGTGCCTTGGGACATGTTTCTCCCAAATCAACCAGTGCCTCCCGCAGGCAGAGACAACTGAAAGCGTGGAGTGCCTGGAGGCACTCCTGACATCCTCAGGCTTCTCCCAGCTCCAAGGGAGGGGTATCCCTCGGCTCTTACCCTGCCCCTAATCTTTTTTACAAGTGCTTGGTAAATGCTTGCACAGAAAATTTGGCGATAGACTCTCCTTATATCTGGGGCCCCAAATGATTCTAAGTCATCACACTGGCATAAGCTCAAACTTCAACAATTCATTTGCAGTTCCGCGGTTCTTGGGAACGCTTGGGTGGCTCAGTCAGTGAAGCGTCTGCGCGTTTGCCTTGGGCTCAGGTCATGATCCCAGGGTCCTGGAATCGAGTTCCGCATCGGGCTCCTTGCTCAGTGAGGCGCTTGATTCTCCCTCTGCCTGCCGCTCCCCCTGCTTGTGCGTGTTCTTTCTTTCTCATTCTCTCTGACATCTAGATAAATAAAATCTTTAAAATTAAAAAAAAATGATCAGCTGTTCTCTTCTTACCTGAGGATTGTTGCAGCTTCTCCTCCTGCTGCTCTAGCAAAGACGAAGGTCAGTATAGGTCTCTTCAATGTTAAGAGGGTTTGTTACTTCTCTGGATTTTGGTACATGTGTTTCTTTGAGCCCTCAATTTTATAATGAGCTTTAAAAACCTATAATTTGGGGGCGCTTGGGTGCCTCAGTCAGCTAGGTGTGTGGTGTACCTTGGGCTCAGGTCACAATCCCCGGGTTCTGTGATTGAGCCCCACGTTGGGCTCTCTGCTCAGCGGAGAGCGTGCTTCTCCCTCTCCCTCTGTCACTCTGCCTGCTTGTGCTCTTGTTCTCTCTCTGTCAAATAAATAAGTAAAATATTTTTTAAAAAATCTATAATTTTATAGATTTTATAGATTGTAGTTTGTAATTATTATTGTCATGTGACTTTCTATGCTCCAATTGAAACAAATCCAAACGCCAGACATGCACACTTACATACACACACACACACACTTTCACACACACATATATGTATATATTCCAGAACATTTAACTGGTATGACATAGTTTAGTCAGCTATTGCCAAAAACTGAAATTGCATTATATTTTTTTCTAAAAGAATTTCTATGCCTCTTGGATGTTGTTATTCTATTTTAGAGTGGGAGAAGAATGATCATAAAATGAGATGTAGAGCTAGAATCATGCCAACTGAAGTGAATACTTAGTCTTATCAGTTAAAAAAAAAGTACATTTGGTAATTGATCCCCCCAAAATATTTATACCACAGTACCATTTGATTGTCTTGGAACAAGTCCCCCTCCTTGTACTAGGGTACAAGGACTCCGGTTTGAGATGCCAATTAAAACAGAAGGAAATTTATAGTTATTTAATGGTGAATCCAAGGCAGGAGTCCCCAGGGTTTGTTTATCAGGATAGTGATGTTCTCCAAAGACCCACACTTGTACAGCTAACTGTTCCACTCCGGCATCTTCTCCGGGTTAGAGCTCGAAGTCACAGCCTGCTGCAAGTATATCTGCACAGAGAAAAGTCACATGAGACAGAAGTTAGTGGTTCATCTTCAAAAATATCATTCTCATTCTGTGTCTCTTTCTCTTCAGGGGAAAAAAAATTCCCGAGCCCTCCTACAGCAGACTTTGCAGAGCCCTGGATCAGGATACACACGCTCAGACTTAGGTGAAGAACTGAGTAACTTGCAAAGGGAAATGTCATTATCACAATTGATGTTGTTGCAGGTCCAATCTCTACTCTTTGGTGTGATTTTGTGTGTGTGTAACTTTTTCTCTTCATGGCACAAATGATTTTCATTGCCATCATCATGCTAATGAAAATATAAGCACCCCCTTCCAGCAATGATTAAAGCAGTATCAAGTAGAGAAAACTGTAGTTTTCAAATCTGTGCATGCAGTAATTGAGGTGCCTTAAGAAACTTTTTACTAAATCCTCCTAAGTACTTTTGGAAACTCAGTTTTAAAAACTGTTTAAGTTAATGCATTGAAGGATGTCTGCACTGAAAAGAAATTTCACAATCTTTCCAGGCTATTGTATCAGGGTTCTTAATCTCAGGACAAAATTAAGATGAGGTAATATTTTCATGGTGATATTGCAATTAGCACTTTCTTTAAAATTCCCAGTGACCAATACAATTTTGGTTACATGATGAGCACAATACTTATCGAAGCAAACGTATGAAAAGTATATAAGCAAAATGAAACTAAATGTGAGAAAAACTGTAAAGATACAGCCTCCACCATTTTGATGATAGTCTTAAATTCTGATACAGTTAGATTTAATAATCAGCTTAGCAACTATACATTTAAAAAAATAATAGGAAGAAATTATATTCAGTAAAATTCCCATTCACGGAATAGAGATATTACCTATGGTTTAGAAAAAAAAAAAAAAAGGTGAACAAACAACAAACAACAAAGCCTCTGTCTTGCCAATGACTATGTGAAAATTCTACATAGAAAAGATGGGTTTCTTTTCCTCCTACTAATCCTGACTACGGGGAAAAGATTAAGGAACATTATACTAGTGTGCATTTAAATGAAATACTTCACTGGGCACATTGATGAATACAAATTTTTGAAAAATAATGTAATGTTAAAATATTTTAATAATCTTATTCAGTAGCAATAAAACACATAGTCTGATTCTAACACCTACACTATCAAAATGAATTTAAAGAAGTAGTATTATGTTCTGATAAAAAGCATGAAAGGTATTAAGTGAATTATACCTTCTTTTTTGATATAAATTAATTTTTGAAATAATGTCTACAGGCCAATTTTTTTTAGAATATTTTTTAAAAATTTATTTATTTGAGCAAGAGAGAAAGCACTCACAGCAGGGGGAGCAGGAGAGGGAGAAGCAGATTCCCTGCTGAGCAGGGAGCCCGATGTGGGACTCAACCTAGGACCCTGGGATTATGACCTGAGCTGAAGGTGATGGTTAACCGACTAAGCCACCCAGGTGCCCCTAAATGCCAAATTTTAAAAAATATTTTCATTTACCAGAATTTAAAGATGACTAAGAAATAAATAGTGATGATAATACTACTACTAATACTATTAGTAAAAAATATCTAAAATATCTTGAGGTTTACTTGTTAAAAATACATTTCCACATGTCAAAATAACCATGTCAAGCCATTAGAACATATACGGATATATTTTATTTATATATTATTGCAGGAAGGCATTTGTGTATATTAGGAGTATTGCTTTAAAAGAAGATTGCTTTATTTTTGTTTTGTTTTAATCTCTAAAATGCAGACTATTGCTTTTGGAATTCATGATGTTTTATGTATAATGTTGATATATATCAATTATTTTTGCAGCAAAGGCATTTTATGCTAAGCTGATTGCAAAGTACTATTTACCTACCTGAACATTAAAAAAAAAAAAAAAACCTCCTCAGAATAAGCTTTTAAGAAAAAAATTGCAACGTGAAATGCTAAAAATCATTCAAGGTATGGTAATCATTTCAACATACTGAGCAAAGTTAAATATCATTAAAAAATGAATTCAGTACTGAAAATAGCTGGAAATGATGAGGTAATGTGGAATCATTCACCCATGGAAAGCTGCTCATCAGAAAAAAACAAACAAACAAAGCCTAAATCATAAGCAAAAGTTCCATTAGAGAAAAACTCTAAAACCTTGCATATCTATTCATTTTTTTCCAGTTTGGAAATCAACTCTGTCCTTACTTCAAAATAAATAGTATAAAATTTTGATTAATTAAACTAATGACAATTCAGAAATAACTAAGTGATTGTAACAGAATTCAGGTGTACTTTTTTTTAAGCATCTAGTAGAGACAGTACTGGACTAGCTCTGTTAAATACAATCTCACCAAGTTAAAGAATATTTCAGAATGAAGGAAGAAGGAAAAAAGAAAGAAAAAAAAAGATAAAAAGAGAGAGGGAGGCAGGAAAAGAGGAAAGAATAAAGAAAAAAATCACAAAATGCTAACTAGCTCATATCCAATGTTCACGCCCAAATACAGAACCAAATTCATGAATTCAGTTTTATGTAGTTTTATCATTCTGAACAACTTTCACATTTATATCATTTTAGGTAGAATCAGCTTTTATACCCCATTTTATATCCACTTCTCAATAAACGTTGGCTCGGGGCACGTGGGTGGCTCAGTCATTAAGCGTCTGCCTTTGGCTCAGGGCGTGATCCCAGAGTCCTGGGATCGAGCCCCACATCAGGCTCCTCCGCTGGGTGCCTGCTTCTTCCTCTCTCACTCCCCTGCCTATGTTCCCTCTCTCGCTGCCTGTCTCTCTCTCTGTCAAATAAATAAATAAAATCTTAAAAGAAAAAATAAATGTTGGCTCAATTTATTTGAGTCCCCTTTTAAACATGAGAAAACTAAACTATTTAAAATATACCTTTTTGCATTAACCATTATTTTAAAATATTCACTTTGTTCTAATTTATTAATATTCAGTGAAAACAATTTCAACATTTGTGTTATTAATATTGTGAAATGACCAAGCCATCATTCTACATAATACAAAAAGAATAATTTTTGTAAAGTATGTTGTATGTAACATATAGCTATTTTAGAACGTGGATTTAATATATAATTCTCCTGCAGCTGATTTTCTAAGGATTTATTTCATATAGCCATATACATGCATTCAAACACACACACACACACACACACACACACACACACACGTACTTACATAAATTTCTCCCTTGACTACTTAAAGATTCTGCTTATTTTGCTTTTTCTCTTGACATTTAATGCATATTATTTAATATTGTGCTATACTAAAATCAGCAAAAATAATAGTTACTTTTGAACTATCAACAGACAAACATTAATATTGGATACTTTCAGAATTTTTCAAAGGAATCTAGTCCAAATAAGAAAATTTCAAGGGCACCCTACATACATTGCAACATGTACTGTCAAAATCCCCCCAAAATATCCTTATAGGCTGCAGTTCAATGACATATCGTATATAATTCAATAAAAGAAACATGTTCCTTAAACCTTTGGAAATAGATATATAAAGCCATGAGCAATCTCACAGTTGTAGTAAACAAAAATATAAACAACAACAAAATGATAGAATACAATAAATTGTGATATACATCATAGGCATACAAGAGGGACAAATTATAATCTTCATGATTTGGGGAAACTTTTTAATTTATATATTTTTAAAAGATTTATTTATTTATTAGAGAGAGGGAGAACTTGAGCTGGGGGAGGGGTAGAGGGAGAGGGAAAGAGAGAATCTCCGGCAGACTGCCCTCTGAGGGTGGAGCCCTAAACGGGGCCTCAATCTCACAATCCTGAGGTCATGACCCAAGAGGAAATCAAGAGTCAGACATTTAACTGACTAAGCCACACAGGCGCTCCAAGGAAACTTTAAATAACAGAGCACAGCCTGCACAAATTTCCCATACTGCTTGAGGGCACTGCTAATAATCCTGTCCACTGATACTGATCTATTAGCCAGAAACTTCCTGAGAATTCCAGAGCTTCAGAGAAAGGTTTAGGGAATCAATATTTTGTTTGTTTTTACCTCACTAGGGATTATAATGTATCATATGATACTGTGGGTTATTCCCCACTTCTAAGTATTTTAGTGATTTCTCCGATACTGTTCTCATAGGCAGCAAAATTCTGTGCCAAGAAACCTGTGTTCCCCACATTTTCACTTCTGGACAAGATGGAATAACAAAAACTGAATTTTCTTCCCCACTTGAAGCTATCACAAAGCAGAGAAATACATTAAGCAAGGGTTTGCAAGACTCTTGGCATGAAGGAATGAGACAGTGACCTCTGAAATATGGGAAATAAAGGAGATGAGCACTACTCAGATGGGATCCCATCTTCCTGGTTTGAGTTTCCAGACTGCAGCACAGGGAGTGAGGACACACAGAGCCAGGCACGTACCCCCGACAGAGAAATAGGTCTTTTTTTTAGGGGGGCCCGAGGCAGGTAGAGTTTACAGGAGAGAGAACAAAAGAGGAGATAGCTCAGAAAGAATGTTGCTACACCAAACTGATGGCAAATGTAACAATTTATACTACTTTGAACATTCTTTTTAGTATTTAGGTATACTGTTACTTTGGACAGCAAGAAAAAAAAAACTACCTTGTAAAGAGCTTAACATTTCTTGATTCTTCTGTATGAAACATAGGCTGGGAGAATAGCATGAATTCCAGTGGACGTAAACGGTCCACTTGGGTCTAGTGATTAACGATTTAAAGTTAGACAAGTCAGCATAGCTGTCTATGTTTGTTTAGCCATTCAGATGCCAGAGCAGGAACAGAGTAGGTAGAAAATTTTAGTGTAGCCAAGAGAGTACTAAGAAATCAGAACTAAGCAAGAGAATTGAAGGCATAATCAGGAGAGGTGTCTGTTCTTTACACTCTACCTATGGTTTTCTCTGTTTCTTTTCATATTCCATCTTCTTAAATGGCATGTATACATACTGGCTTTATTTTATCTCTTTCCACTAACTATTTCCATCCTTCATTCCGTGGAAACTGCTGTTCAATGATCATCAATGAACTTCTGGTTGTTAAAACTCAAAACCATATTTCTGACTTTATGGTTGAGCACCATTTGGCATAGCCAGGTACCTCCTTGATATTTTAATGTGGATTCCACGAAAACACTTTTTCTTGAACATTCTGATCCTGACCTCTTATTTCTTTTTGCTTTAAACTTTCTCTTTAGGTTATTGTATCTACATCTTTGCTTTTAATTATCGATTGTGATGATATGAGTCCTGATTTATTTTTCTAGCTTATAATTCTCCTTAGAGCTTCAGATTTATACACATAATCACTATATTTCAAAAACCCATTTTTGTGTTCATAGATATTATGATTTTTCAATGAGTAAAACAGAAGTCTCGTTTTCACCAAAAATTGGTCCATTGTTAAAGAAAGATTATATTTCACTTCTCTATTGAAGAATAGTTGTGTTTTATATATAATATTTGTGTTTTAATATAAACACAACTTTTAAGATAATGAAATATATTAATGTATAATATAATATATTAATATAATATATATAATATAATATATTAATACATAATAATACATAATGATGTATTAATATATAATATAATATGTTAATATAATAACAGTGAACTTATATATAAACAATATTAATATGTATTAATATAATGAATTATATATATAAACAAAATATAATGAAAACATAAATGATTGTACACATTTTTACTTTTTTTGCATATATACCCTTCAGTTGCTCTAGAGTACAAACTTAGACATGGATTTTTTGGGTCAAAGAAGATGCTCACCTACAATGTTATTAGAGATGTCAATTTATTTTCAAAGAAATTTTTTCCAATTCTAACTTACATTATTAGCATATAAGATCATCATCCTAGACAAATTTGGTTCTGTCAGAATGAACTTTGGCTGCTTTAGTGGATAAGATATAGAATGCCCTTATAGATATATGATAAAATAGATATAATACAATATAGAATGCCCTTTAAATTTTGCATTTCCCCAATCACTAATGAATTTTAGCCACTTTTCCTATGTTCATCTGTCATTCAAGTGTCCTGATTTCCCAAAATCCATTTTATATATTTTATCATCTTTTCTGGTTCATTTTTTTTCTCATTGATACAGACATCATATATATATGGTATTGCCTGGTGGGATTGTCAATGCATGAAGTTTAATATATATAACAAAAACAGCACAAGTGTCAGTGATGGTTGGGGTAAAAGGACCTACATCATTGCAAGATTTCTCCATTTTGCATAAAATCACACACTATTTACCCTAAGTAGTCTGTGAAATGTTATTTATGAATAATGTAAATTTTAGAGCAACCACTAAAAATATTATACAAGCACTACAGTCAAAAAGCCAGATAGATAAATTAAAATGAAATACTAACATGTAGCCAAATGATCAGAAGGCCAAAAAAAAAAAAAAAAAAAAAAAAAAAAAAGAGAAACAGAGGAAAAAACAGCCAAGATAAAATATAGCATATAATAAAATAACAGTGATAAATCCAATCATGAAAATAGACACATTACAAATTAATGTTCTCAAATACTCTGGTAAAGTAAAAAAGTGGCATAGTACTTAAAATGTTCGTCTTGTATATACTGCCTAAAAGAAACTCCTTTAAATTTAATGATACAAAGTATTGAATGTAAATAAAAGGGAGGAAAAAGCTTAGGATAAAAATTTAAGCAAAAAAAAAGGAGTTTTGTTAATATTATATAAAATAGACTTTTAGACAACAGCAGAAATAAATATGAATATTTAAAACAATAAAAGGGAAATTTCATCATGAGGTCACAGTAACTATATAGGTGGATGCATCTAATAATAGAACCACAAAATATGTTAAGAAAATGTCAACAGATTTAAAAGGAGAAAAAGACAATACAACAAGCAGAATATGAGATTGTAAAAGGTAAGGCACAGGAATATCAGAATGATTGCAAAGGGCATGAGTAACTTTTGTGGTGATGTAAACATCTTTTATCTTGATTTTGGTGAAACACACAGCTGAATTTGTGAGAATTTGTGGAATTGTAAATTTTCAATTTATGTATCAATGATGTTCAAAAAATGAAAAGGGAAGGAAAATTACCTTAATTTTTTTGACCAGATGACAGATTTTATTTGTGCATATATTTACTATTTGCTTCAGAGGAAAAGCATGGTTTGCTATTTCCTTTTGAGTTCATTTTTTGAGGTTTTATTCTAAGGAAATATTTTATTTAAATACTCAAATTTATGACTTGTAATTGATCATACTTATCCTTTTTTATATTATCTCTTAATTTTATTTAGTTTGATAATTAATATTCATATAAAATTTTCATTTGGTATATTTCACTCATTTTTATTTTCTTAATAAATTCTCCTAAAGATTTATTTTCCAAAAAATAAATTATTCTTTTATTGTTTTGTTTCTTGGGTTTTGTTTTCTTTCAATAATTTCTCCTCATTTTTTTTCTTACTATTTTACTTAGTTTTTCCCCCTTACTCTTTAAGCTGGATTCCATACACCATCAAAAAATCAGCTTTCCCTTTTGTTTGAATTTAAGACCCCACTTCTCCCTTAAAGAAGTTTAGTTGCTTCTAAAATTTATATAGAGTTTTCATTATTCTTAATTCCAGTTAATTTTAATTTCCATTATGACTACTAATGTGTCTAACTCATTACCTATAAAATATTTTATCTACATTTAAGAGGCTTTTAAATTACTTTCTAAACATCATGTTTTGTTTTATTTTTGTTGTGTTCAGAAAACTTGGATTGGATAAACTGATATACAATTTATACTGGAAATTTGATGGCTCTTGCTATTTGGCCTAAGATGCTTTTCTTTTGCATAAGTATCTCAGATAAAATTAAGAAGAACACATGCTTTCTAATTACTACATACAAGATTGTATGAATGGCCATTAGATCGAGTTTTTTAATTGTGCAATTAAAATCATCTATATTCCTAGCAATTTTTATTTTATCTATCAATTATTTGTAATTCTATCAATGACTGAGGATGGGGGGAGGGAGGAAGAGAGAAGAGGTTGTTGTATTTGGTGCTATATATCTATTATGATTATACTTATTTACTGTGTAGTAATCAATATATTTTATTACTATGTACTGGTGCTCTTTATCTCAAACATTTTTGGTTTTTGTTTTGTTTTGTTTTGTTTTTCCTTAAAGCCTATCTAGTCTGTTTTTTTTCTAGCTCCTTATAATTAGCTTCTTGGAGTTTGAAATTATCTGACATATTTCTTCCATTATTTCTTTATTTTAAATTTCAAGACTTTATTTTTTGTTGTTGTTGTTTCAAGTTTTTATTTAAATTCCAGTTACAGTTAACATTTAGCACAATATTAGTCTCTGGAGTAGAATTTAGTGATTCATCGCTTAACGTATAAGGCCCAGTGCTCATCACAAGCGCCCTCCTTTAGCCCATCCCCCACCCATCTCCTCTCCAGCAAACTTCAGTGTGTTCTTTACAGTGAAGAGTCTGTTTTATGATTTGCCTCTCTCTCTTTTTCTTTCCCCCATGTTCATCTGTTTTGTTCCTTAAATTACACATATGAGTGAAACCATATGGTATTTGTCTTTCTCTGACTGACTTATTTCACTTAGCATAATACACTGTAGCTCCATCCTTGTCAATGCAAATGGAAAGATTTCATTCTTTTTGATGGCTGAGTAATAGTCCCATATTCAATCACAACTTGTTTATCCATTTATCTTCAGCTTTTGTGACCCTACTCACACTTTCAGTTTATCTCTTAAATTTAGTATATTACTGGAACTTTTAAAAATCAAATTTGACCATCAATTTCTATTTTACTTATTAATTTGACTTACATTTATTATTTTACTGATATGTTTACATTTTATTATATTATTTTATGCTTTATATTTGTTTATTTGCATATAACACCCAGTGCTCCATGCGATATGTGCCCTCCTTAATACCCATCTCCGGCCTATCCCAACCCCCCACCCCTCTCCCCTCTGAAGCCCTCAGTTTGTTTCCCAGAGTCCATAGTCTCTCATGGTTCATTCCCCCTTCTGTTTACCCCCCCTTCGTTCTTCCTTTCCTTATTTTTAATGATTTTTTCATGTATTCTTTCTGCCTTTATTAAGATTTTGTTTTCCTTTTTTAGATTTATTTATTTGAGAGAGAGAGAGAGAGTGTACATGCACATGAACAGGGGGAGGGGCAGAGGGAGAGAATCTTCAAGCAGACTCCCAGCTGAGACCAGAGCCTGGTGTGGGGCTCGATCTCACAATGCATGACATCATGACCTGAGCCAAAACCAAAAGTTGGACACTTAACTAACTAAGCCAACCAGGGGCTGCAAGATTTCATTTTCTTAATGATTTAAAATTCACTTTTTAAAAATCTTTTGGAAATTGTATAGTACATTTTTAAAATCTACATCTGTCCCCTGTATTGGCTATATATATAGGGCTATTTACACTGAATAGCTATACAATTTGTGAGGTTATATATTTTTAAAGCAAACAAGACAACTAGGCATTATTCAAGAGATTTAATCTAAATCCTAATTCCACATACTTCTGCTTCTGGTAAGAGGGTGTTGCTTGTGTTTCGCTCCAGTTGGGAGAAGACAGATGTCTTCATATATGTATTTGGAGTGCCTAATCCACACATAGGAGATATTTTGGAATGTACAGATGCCGCTCAGCTCCATCTTTTTGTGCAAGTCTTCCATTTGGCAAAAGTTAGCCCTCAAAAGCTGTGTGACTCAGTGCATGAGTCTTACCTCTTTTACACCATCTGCACTCCTGACAGATGGCTCACCAGTACAAAATATTATTGATCTTGCTCTTGGGGATTTAGAAAATTTATCTATTAAAATGTGAATTAAAGTTACATGAAATACAGAAATACCTCTGGAAATAAAACCAAAAAAAAAAAAAAAGATAATGCTTCATATTCCTGTTTGTTTTATTAAAATACTAACACCCCCTCATCATCAAAAGAAGATAACTATTCCCTCTCCATCCCACCCTTGCCTCAGGAGTCAACCCAAAATGAAACTGTTTCTTTGTAATTTCATTTAGCAATACCATATTTTATCATTCTATAATTTGCATGTCTCTCATTGCCTTAAGATACATAATAGATATTTTGGTAAGTTAGTATTCAAGTGACAATTGCACTAGAGTGAAACAAAGGGGAATGGGGGCAATGGGACCAGAACTGAGTGTAAACTCAACTTTGCTGAAATAAAAGGTAGGAGAGATTTGAAGAGTTGGGGCAGGGGTAGCAGACCGTCTGTGTTTGCCGACTGGCTTTGTGCAGAGGAAAAGTAAACTTTCTCTTACATTCATGGCAGGGGGTAGTGTTACAACTTAGAGCAAAGCACCGAACGAAGTTAGGCTCCTGCCCTCCTGCAGACACTGAGAGATAGAGCACTATTCTGTTTGATGACTGTATTTCAGAGGGATGGCTCCCAGATCACTGAGAAAGCATTCCTGGGTTGTAAAACCAGCAAGAGGCTTTTTAAAAGATTTACATATATTTCAAAGTGGCGGAGAAAGAATTTATATTGACAAGTTGTTTAAAGTAAAGGCTCTAAGGAAAAGGAGGTCAGGACATAAATGCAGGACCCTACCTAATGTCTACTGAAGCTGAAGGAAATAGTAGCCTTGCCTTGATGATTAGTCAGAGTCCAACAAGAGTAACAAAATCGTAGTTGGTTGCATATTGTCTCAACAACAGCTGTCAGAAATAGTCAAGGACATCCTAGTATACCTTTCAGTAAGTTATGTGGTCTTTCCAATTCAACAATACTTGAGGGCACACAGATGAAGCTAGCTCTGTTTATTAGTTTTTCAAAAGCTATCGATATGACAATATGGAGGAAAGTATTGCCTTCTTATCTACAATAAAAAATAAAATGACTATGGCTGAAGTACATTTCCTGACGCTATACATGTATTAAGATGTGGTATGAAATTCAAGAGTACTTGCATAAGTGCATTTGGATTCCTATAATAAGCCCCAATCTACAATTAATTTTCATAAGAATGACTTAAACATTGATATGTAGGTACTAAAAATTATTATAGTGCTTACATTTATTTTATTTATGTGATAATAATTCTCTTCAAGAAAGAAAACGAGAGAAAAGAAAAGAAAAAAGAAAAAGAAAGAAGAAAGAAAGAAAGAAGAAAGAAAGAAAGAAAGAAAGAGAAAGAAAGAAAGAAAGAAAGAAGAAAGAGAAAGAAAGAAAGAAAGAAAGAAAGAAAGAAAGAAAGAAAGAAAGAAAGAAAGAAAGAAAGAAAGAAAGAAAGAAAGAAAGAAAGAAAGAAAGAAAGAAAGAAGAAAGAACGAATGAGCAGGATGGCAGACATGGAAGGGAGGAAGGGAGGGAGGGTGGGAGGAAGGAAGTCTAACAAGAAGTGTTCAAAATCTCATGTGAAAAATATATTCATTAGAGAAAGACTTATTCTATAAAACTTTCTACGCATTACATTAAACTTTCTGTTGGTAGAATAATGACTCTGACAACTGCTAAACAAACATATATTTTACAGTACTTATAAAAACAAGACTAGCGAGTGGGCTTTCTTCTTTCTTATTTCCATCTCCAAATGAACAATCACCCAAGGTATGATTAACTTTATCTTAGATAAAAAAGACCTCCAACAAAGACAAATTAATGCTATTTATGTATATGCCTATAAGCTCAAGCAAAGCTAGTCTTTTTTTTTTTTTAAGTAGAACTATTCTTATACAAGGGGGTCATATAGAATGACCCAAGACAAATATTTTTAAAGTAAAAATACTTCAGGATTGTGACTAATCTGCAGTTGAAAAGTAAAACTTCTATGGGATATCTTTAGCTCCAAAGCTATACTAAGAACCCATTATATTATTTCTTATGACAAATTTTTTTTTGTAACAAGAGCTATGGTTAAACGTGTTGCTATAATAAGAAATTCCAGAAGAACTTATTGTAAGTTGTCTGAGAAATTTTTACAGAAATAAATATATTTGTTTCAAGTCCCTCTATTTCAGAATTTGAAGATTATGTTTAATTTGACCAAAGAAATATAGAATTAAGATGAGATAAGAAAATATACACATTCTAATGAGAATTATGCATGTTTCTTAATATTTAAGAATATCAAATCCCATATAAGAAATTAATTTGTATTACTTAATTTATTTTTCTAAAAAAGCATATCCACTTACTAACTGACCTTTAAAATATCAATAGAACCATATTCGTAAAACTGGTACTTAGTTTTTAAAGTATTCTAACTACATATAATAATTTGACCAATTAGCAGATTTAAACATTTAGAAACCCCACTCTGGTGACAATCATAGTTATCAATATGAATATTTAGTGTATTTTTTCAGATGTTTCATACACATTAATGTATGATTACTAAGAAGGAAAGAAAACCTTTTTAGTAAATGTATCCATATGAAATATAATGTTATGCAATTTGACTTTTCTTTTAATAGTATATCATAGATAATTTTTCGGATAAGTTTGTGGAGGCTTAAATGGCTTTCAATAGTTGAAGAATATTTTATAATATTTATTTGTCAGAATTTAAGCTATAATAACGAACAAATATATTGTTTATAATTTTAGCATTACAAGCATTTATTTTGTAAGTATATTGAATCCCTCTAAAGCAAATCTATTTCTGAAACATAAACTTTAAGAAATGTAATTGTTGAATAAATACTTCAAATTTAGATACATATTTCAAATTTAGTGATATTTCCTATTTGCTCTCATTTGTCTTACAAACATTTATTGAGTGCCCACCAGAAGCCTGGTATTTTTTTGAGCACCTAAAGTCTATATCAGTGGACAAAGCAAGAAGGATATTTGTCCTTGAAGAACAAATTTTCAAGCAGGTGAATTGAATTTTGCATATTTTATGAAATGGGCTCAACTTTATTTTTATGTACTTATTATCCAAATACCTTGGTGCTGTTTATTAGAAAGTTTATCGTTCCTCTTGCAATCTGTAAAAAGTCTCATTCATTTCTTAAATGACTGTTTCTAAGTTCTCTACTGTTTTTCATTGATCTTTCTATCTAACCTTGGACCAGTGTTAAATATTATAATTTATAAAAGGCTTTGGCATCTGGTGGAGCTAATGCTATATCAATGATGCTAAAATAACTTTCATATTCAGAATCTGTTTAAATATCATCACTTCCCCATATATCTGTTAGGCTGTTCCCTACATTTGACTTACAACAGTGCTTCAGTTCTTTTCCATCTCATATTTCAGTTTTATTTCTTCCAGCGTACTCATCAAATTATCTTTTCGAAATGCTGATTTACTTGTTTAAAATCACATTTCTTGCAGTGGTTATAAGCTCCCTAAGAACTGAGATCCTGATTGAATGCAGGCGCTGCTATCTACCTGTAGGTACCTCACTAAGAAAGATGTCTTGCACATAGGAGGTAATAGTAATGGTTGAAAGCATAGGTAAAGAGATGAATTAAATACTTAGAAAATGTAGTCTACAACTTCTGACTCACATTTTATATTCTGTATGTTTGGATGCATTAACAACCAGTTTCTCAAAGTGTAAGCAACTACAGCCTGATAAGCAACTACTGTTACTGATAACAACAAAAATTGTGGTTTTAAATTTTTTTTCTTAAAATACACCAATCAGTAAGCTAAGGGAACTGTCATGAGCATTAACACATCTGATTCTCCATATCACATCCACATTTTGAAGGAGGTAGTTTTGTACTCTCTTTATTGTGAAATAATATATAGGCTAAAAAAACCCACATAAACCATATATGTACAGTTTAACAGATAAGGAATTTACTGGTGTCAAATCCAGAAGTAGAACATTATGTGTGTATTTCAGAAGCATCGTAAATGTTCCTCAATAATCAAACACTTGCATTTTCCCTCTCAAGGCAAGGACCATTTTTTGACTTTCGTTTTATTCATTCTTTGCTTTGAGTTTCCATGCTATTACATGTGTACACATCCCTAAGTAATATAGTTTTATTTTTCCTGTCCTTTGAGATTTCTGTGACTGGAATAGTATTGTGAGTATTTTCTTAAGCTTGCTTCTGTCACTCATTATATTGTGAGATCAAAACACAGTGTTTTTGAAGACCTATTTCACTCCTTAGCGTTTTTCTATAGTAACTCATTACAGGATGTATCTTAGTTTATTAGTTTATTTTGTAGTTGTTAGTTGGTGAGCATCTAGTTTATTTCTAATTTGGATATTTCTCATGCAAGATTTGTTTAATTATCATTGTGCATGGATTCTGGTGTTCATGTACATGAGTTTCTCTAGGGTATATACTTAGTAGGCCAAGTGCTGGGAGATAATTTAACTTTTCTAGGTAAGGCCAACTTGTCTTCCACATCACCTGTGGCATTTACAATCCTAACAATGTATGAAATTTATCTATGATCCACATGATCTCTAATATTTAGTATTATCCAATTTTCATTTTTTTATCATTCTGAAGTGAATCTAGGAAAATCTCTTTGTGGTTGTAATTTTCATTTTATGTTTAAAAATACTAAGTACCTTTGAACATATGTCCATTTATGTTTTCCATTTTGAAATATCAAAAGTATTTTGCTGATATATTTTTTCTTGGTTTGTCTGTTATTTCTTATTAATTTGTGGAAATGCTTAATATACTCTTAATACTTGTCCTCTGTTGATTCTAAGAGAAAATGTTTTCTCTTATTTTTTCCAATGTTAATTTTAATTAAAAAATTTCTTAATTCTAGCAGTCAAAAGTGTTAACTTTCTTAATGTTTGTAATTTCTATTTCTGTTTTAATATAATTTTTACACTGAAATCATAGTGATAGTATTCTTTTCTATCTTCTAAAATATTGATAGGTTTTCTTTTACATGCAGGTAATTATTTTCTTTGGAATTGAATTTCAAATATGGTATGAAATAGGATTCCCACTTTGTAAAATTAATTTACTATATGAATATCCTAGCGATGTTTATTGCAAAGTCTGTCCTTTCCCCTCTAATCTGCAAACTGCCTCATTAAAAATTTGTCTCTAGAAATCCATGGGTCTGTTTCTAGGTTCTTGGTCACATCAGTCTTTCTTTACCCTGATACCAGCATCTGATTGTCTTAAATACCAGAGCTCTTTAGGTCTTGATATTTAGTGGAGAAAATCTTTCAATGCAATCATTTTTTTCCCAATAGCATATTGCCTATTCTTGATCTTTTTCATTTCCAAATATATTTAGAGTCAGTTAGTTATATCCCATTTTTTTTTAAATGTCGAGTATTTTAGAATTTATTTGAACCTATGGACTTATTTGGGGAAGAAATGCCATCTTTATATTATTGACCATGTTAATCTGTAAACATGATATATTTCTCATTTTGATACTTGATATTTTGGGTTGCTTTTATCAATATATTTAAAAAGAATTCTACTTGCTAACTTTTGTTGCTTGTAGATAAAGATATAACAATTGTGGTTTTTTGTTTTTTTGTTTTTTTACAATGTCTTTGTATCTTCCAGCTACTTCCCTAACTATCTTGTTAATTCTAGTAAATATTTCTAGCTAAATTTTGGAAATTTTGTTAAGTATAAAATTATATTATTTGTTAATACAGTTTTAAATGTTTGATTTATTTATTTTATGTTGCTATCCTCACTGGCTGAAATGATTAGTAAAAAAAAAAAATGAAACTGAAGTTGAAAAGAAATGATAATCATTGATGTCCTTGTCCAGTTCCTAAGTCAAAAAGATAATTTTCATTGTCTTATCATACATATTATATTTGCTATAGGTTTATATGTGAGAAAAATCATCCAAGTTTTCAAACAGATTTCATCAACAGTGCTTCATTTTCTCAAAAGCTTACTCAGATAAACTGTCTTTGTTAATCCAAGTCCACATTTTTGGAGGTCATTCTCTGCTAACTTGTTTCCTTACGTGTTTTGGTTTTGTTTGGCTATTTTCTGTTTAATGTCCTGAAATTTCTTCTCCAGAAAGGATTTTCTTTTTGTAACAAATATATGGAGTACTACAAATACGTAGCTTAATGTTTTATCTCCAATTGAATATATCAGCAATAGTGTAGAACCTGCCCTATGTTGTATTCTCCCCTAATTTTCTATTAAGTATCTGAATATTTTCTGTATGCAGTTTACTTTGAGGGATGAAAAAAGTAGATATTAGTTTCACTAATAATTTAATGAACACCAGAAATCAGTATTTATTTTATTCACCGTACGTTGTGTCAGACTATTTTTGTTAACACTCAAACTCATTTATTCATACTTCGTAATCTCTATATATGGTGGAGTTTAGCTCATATTAAAGACTACATAATTGAAAAGACTAATTAGAATCACGTAAGAATGACTAATAGTGGCAGAATAAAAATAGAGACAAATTATTCATTTCTTTATGCATAACATATACTTACTATACATAAACAGTCACATAATTAGGTGTTTACAGAAAAAAAAAAAAGAGCAGTATAACTTTAACTTTTCACAAAGGTCATCTGAGAAATGAACATGGATGAAGCCAAATAAATAAAAACCGTTTGGATCATGAGTATCTGGGAAAGTTCAAAATTGTCACATAAATAAGTTTTAATCTTTAGTATGTCAATCCTTATTATTAAATTTGTGAAGCTCAGGCTAAAATTAATTTCATGAATTAGCTAAGCACATACATAAAGTACATTTATTGTATTGATAAATTATATATATTTGTATCACATAAAAATAAAAACTGATATGGAATCCTTCGTTTATTATCTGAGAATTTAAGTTCCATAAATATAACCAATTAACAGAGAGAGACAGAGGAATTTAAAGCCTGCGGATGTATAGGGAAAGGCCTGTGCAACTGAAATCATTTGAAATAAGTAAACCAGGTATTAAGGCTTTTTCAGAAATAGCCTTAATATGATCATATCTCAAAGTGTTATTTTAATGTATACTATAATGTTTTTTATCTACTGATGCTATTTCTCGATTGATGCTATGCTCATGAAAATAAACAAAAGCTAGCAACTCAATAGTCCCATTAATTATAGATAAGAGTATTATGACTTCAGATTATAACTAAGGGACCTACATTATTGTGACTTTTTAAAACATGGATTCAAATAATTATGTTTTTTAAAAATAATTAAATATACTAAAATGAAGTATAAAATGTGATATAATATGCTTAAATTATTTTTATGCTCATCAATATGGTTTAATATATTTGATTAAATATATTCAATGTAATGTGCTTAAAATCTAAATTTAGGTAATGTCAGTGTAATTAATAATAATAATGTATTTTTGTTTTGCCTACCATGACCAAATTGAATTTAATCTAAAAAAATTTTTAAATTTTTTTTAAGTAATCTCTACACCCAACTTGGGGCCAGAACTTACAACCCTGAGATCAAGAATCACACGCTCTTCTGACTGAGCCAGACAGATGCCCCCCAAATGTAATTTTAAATGGCTTTCCTTTGTCACCATAGAATTTCTTAATGCAAATATCCCTGTGTTTTAAGATCTTGAAAATTGCATCAGGAAGCCATGATTGCAAATGTCATTCTGATGTGGTAGACATCAGTAGTGTTCACCAATATCTGCTTCTTCTTCCCTTCTGGTCAGCGAACACTGAATTTCTCAGCCGTGTTATTTTCAGGTACAGATCTGCACCTACTCTGGCCCAAGGACCTTGATAAAAGTGATATGTGTAGGTTCAGGGCCATATCAATTAATTTTATGTGCAAAACCTTCCAGTTGCCTCTTTCTTTAACACAGTGAAATTAGAGAAGGCCTTAATGTGAAGATGGTACTGCTAAAAAGATCAACAGCCACCCAGATAGATGAAAAGAGGCACCTGTAAGAATATCTAGTGCAAATATGAGCAAGTGGCCCAAGGGATAAGCACCTTCTGTATTCTAAAATTGTATACATTTGAGAAAGTACTGGAAAGACCAGAAATGTATTAATAAAAATAGTACAAGCAGTTAACACCCCCCCCCTTTTTTTTAAGAGGTCAAAGCACTGGGGATGGGCAGAAGTAGAAAGAGAATCTTAAGTAGGCTCCATGGCCAGCCCAGGGCCTGATGTGGGGTTCAATCTCATGACACTGAGATCATGACCTGAACTGAAATAGACAGTCAGACACTTAACTGACTGAGCCACCCTGGAGCTCCAGCAGTTAACAACTTATAAAATGAATGATGTAGTGCTGAATGTAACTTTGGGTATAACCAGTTAGAAGAGGCTGAAGCAACTGTGAATCAAAAAAAGTGAAGTTCACTCAAAATACTTGGGCTTCCTGCTAATATAGAAGATTTAACTCTCTGAATCTCTCCTAGTGCACTGGACTGGTTTGGGAACTGTCGTCTGCTATGACGTCCAAACCTTTGTCCAGCTGAAGGAACATGTCACCACTACCAGATGCAACAGCCTAGGTAGGGAGAAAGAATCATCCACCCTGTTTCACCTCTTGATTGTTCAGAGTTGCCACTTAGCTTACTGACAGGAATAAATGATTGATAGCTGTTAAAATTGAATTTGTGTTACATCTTGCTATGCCTATTCTTCACAGTATGAACTCAGGTCTTTGCTCTGACCTTGATGTATAATGACTCAGAATAAAACACTTGTACCTTTAAAATATCCTACATTTGAAAATGTAAGTAAAAGTGTTCATTTTTGGTTTATAATTTAACATATTTCACCAATGTGATTAAAACCATACCAAATCAACCAAGCACCATACTGGAAATTCTAGAAACCAAGCAAAATTCTGGAATTTTGAAAGGCAAATTACTTATATACTGCCATTTGTAAATAAGGAAAAAAGTGAAAAAAATCAACCTCCTGTTTTTGAAAAAGATGAATATTAGAAAATACAATGATATGCTAAGAAATTTGGATAGAACCCCAGTACTCCCTTCCCTCTATTTTTGCATCTATATACATTCAACATCATAAACTAATTAATTGCCCAGTACATATACATCTTTCTCAGTAAGCCAGCTGAGAAATATATTAGTGCATTTAAGTTTTGATAATCATTCTATAATTAAATTTCCAATGTATGTTCAAACAAGCGTGTCTCAACTTTATTTTAACCTATGATCCATTTTGGTAAACATTAAATTCTTATGTTCTCCATTAATGTCATTTGAGTTTCAAAATAAATTAGGTATTGTCACGAAGAGCATGTCAAATCAATGATAATATTAGTAAAAAAATTATAATTTGAAAGATAAGATCATTGTGTGCTTAAGGTCTGCCTGTTTGTCACGGGGTTCACTGTCCTAGGAAGGGAAGAAGTTTAAACACAATGCAGGTCATTTTCAATGTCAAGTTTGTTTTACTCTTTAGTTTCCAAGCTTAATTTTTATTGTAAAATTTGTTTGACTTTTTACTTCTAGACTGATTGGCAAAAGATAGTAGTCCTTGAGAATTAAGTAGAAAAAAGTTTCACTGTTGTTGTTTTGTCCTTATAAGTCCCTTACTCTTTCTCTTGCTCATAATGAAGTCCAACTATTCAGAAACCATTCCCTCCATTGTTTCAAGAAAATATCAGCACTCTGTCATATTTGATAATGTCTTATATTGGCATACTATCTCTGTGCTGATATACTAATGATGCATCACATCAGAAACAAATTAAAGAGAAAATTCTATTTAATTGCAGGACAGAGGTATGTCAAGAAAAGATACACTCAGAAGATATACTCAGACAAAAAAGTAGTGTGTCTAGAAATAATATATTGTGCATGATATTTCAAGTAAGCAAAAGTGGCTGACGAGAATTGATTTTGTAGCAGCATTAGAAATGAAAAAACAAAAGAATGAAAATGGAAAGGAAGGAAGAAAAGAATGAAGGAAACAAATAACGTTTTGCTCAAAAGTAAGAAAATATTTTACGGTTCTGAATTAAGCTAATGACATGATCTATTATCAGTTGAGTAGTTGTAGACACCCTCTCAACCAGAGTGGAGATGCAGTAGAACTGGGGCTCTCTCTAAATGTAAATCTATTTGTTAAAATAAGCCATATTTTTTTTCTGAGGGTGAATAAATACTTTAATTTTCACAATAACTTAATGAAATAACACATTGCCCCATCTATCTGAAGAAGTCATGGTGAGGTGAAGAATATGAGATTGGAATCCAGGAATCTCGGGAGAACCCTCCCTCCTGACTTCCCTCCTTTCTTTCTCTTTGTTTCTTTCTTTTTATTGTTCTCCAGTTTTAAAGTCTCTGCAAAGTTAATTCTTCAACTGTGTCTTCAAATATGACATATGGTTTCACCAAGAGGCATATGGGTGTATAGTATTTAATGAGAAATCTGACTCCCATCACTAAGGTACCTCTTCTGTCTTCTCAGCACACTACAATTTATATAGATCTTATTCTACTTTCTTCATTTTTTACCTCTTCACTCATGAGTCTTTTGCCAATGGAATGATTTCTACATGGAGCCCTAACAATTGTATTCCATTTTGTATTATTATCCTCCTGATTTTCTTTATAACTCTGTGGTCATGTGAGCTAAAGGATGTCCAGATAGTTGGTAAAACATTATTCTGGGTGTGTCCGTGAAGGTGTTTCTGGAGATTAACATTTAAATTGGCAGCTGCCACCAATGTAGGTGACATCACCCAATTCATCGAGGTCCTAAATAGAACAAAAAGGTGGAGGAAGGACAATTAGCTCTCCTGCCTGAACTAGAACCTCCATCTTCTCCTGCACTGAGACACTGGCACTCGTGGTTCTCAGGCTTTTGGACTGAATTATAACACCAGCTTTCTCAGCTTACAGATGGCAGATGTGGCCTCCATAAGCGCATGAGCTCATTCTTTTTTTGTTTTTAAGATTTTATTTATTTATTTATTTATTTATTTAACTCATTTATTTAGAGGGGGGAGGGGCAGAGGGAGAAAGAGAATCTCAAGCAGACTCCGTGCTGAGTGCAAAGCCCCAGGGGTCTCGATCTCTTGACCTGAGCTAAAATCAAGAGCTGGCCATTTAACTGTGCCACCCAGGCACCCTATAGCATTTGTTTTTTAACTACTGTGTTTTGTAGTTCTTGTGGTATCTCTGTATGGATACTATGTTTATGTTGGTGCTACTGTTATTTAAATGAGTTGAATTTTACTATTTCAATTATTAGTACAAGATTCCCATGGTAGAGGGTGAAGCCAGGAATGTTTACCAGTTTAATTAGCTTAAGGGCTTCTTTCCCTGTTCCTACAGTCATGGATTGTTTCATGAAAATATGGCTTCTCTGTGTGGTATACCTCCTCTACAGTCAAAACTTACTTGTTTCAGAAATACTCGTGCTGAATTACCCATTCACTAATAGGCCACTTCTACCTAAGGCTTCCAAAATGACTACTTCATTTCTAAGATCTTTTACCTTAGTGCCCCACCCCACCACCCCAAATCCCTTACCAAACCTTGATTTTCCATCTCCACCGGCCATGATGTCCTGTTAAGTCTCAGCTCAGCTCAGTGTTGTGTACGTTGAGAGTGAGGTTCTTTTTTCTTGGTAAGAATATTTGCTTGATATTGACTTCAAGATCTAACATAGCTAGATCCTTTCGTTTATCTCTACCCCTTTATGCCTTTGTGACTTACTATGCACTGGTTTTGCTACTATCAGTAAGTTTGAATATATTTCAAGTAATTTGGAGGTTTTGATTGTCCAAGTGCCCTAATTTTGCTGAAGATGTGGTTTGAGGAGATTTTTCTTTAGTTTTCCTTTCGCTCTACATTTTCCAAGAGAAAAATGGAATACTCAAATATATGACACCACCGTATTCTGACTTTTGCTGATATGTGAAATATCATCGTTTCTCAAACATTTTTCCAAATGTTTATTTAAATGGATATTGTTGGGGCGCCTGGGTAGCACAGTGGTTAAGCATCTGCCTTCGGCTCAGGGCGTGATCCCGGCGTTGTGGGATCGAGCCCCACATCAGGCTCCTCCGAAATGAGCCTGCTTCTCTCCCACTCCCCCTGCTTGTGTTCCCTCTCTCGCTGGCTGTCTCTATCTCTGTCCAATAAATAAATAAAATCTTTAAAAAAAAAATGGATATTGTAAATGATAGGGAAAATCAAACCTAAATGTATGGGGAGTAAAATTGATATGCTCAAGTTGAAAGATTTGCTCAAAAACAGTAAAAAATATGATTATATTATGATAAGATCTCTCGTTTTTAAAAAAATATTTAATACCACTTTATTTAGTTTCCTAGGTTTATAATATTTTAGAAAGTACACAGATTTAAGCTACTATTGAATGCTGATACCCAGAGTCATATTTATGGAACAAGAAACTTAAAACCAACAGTTTCTCCTGCAACAACTTGTCTGAGATAAATAAAAAGAAATGAAATGGAAATACATATATCCTGAGCAAAATGATAAATCCCTTTTTAGATCTGAAACTACTATTTATTAACCAAATTATTCTGAAGTATCCATGTGCATACAATGTCTAACAGCAATACTTATAACAGGTATATGTTGATGTAAAAACTATAACTTAGCTAAAATATCAATCAATCAATCAATGACAAAGGTTTTAGCAGTTCTCTGGCATGTTGCTGTTATTTTGCTAAACAAGATAAATTAGCAAAATAACCAGAGTGGAAATTAATTTACAGTAACTACACACCATCTTAAGTATTGTGTTGTATTGCTTAAATGTCACTTAGTGTGAACTTTATTGTATTGGATAATTTAATTTCTTAAATTAACTTTCCTTCAAACACTATCTTATTACTTTGTTATTTCCCCAAGCACCCAACATGAGAAAGGAAATCTATTTCTTAAATTTATAAGTACAGAATTAAAACATATTTAATGAGTTGATAAACACATCCAACATGGATCTCTTTTATAATTAAACTTCAATAAAGGTTTATAATTATCTTTTGATGTTAGGGTTTTCAATTTTCTTTTACCCAACTTAAATGTACATTATATCCTTTTTCCAAAATAGTTTATATTATGCTTTTGAAAATATATTTTTTCATCTAAATTTCATTTTGAAATGAAAGGCAAGAAAGAAGGCATGTCTGTTTAGATACATATGTTCTATTTGGTATTTTTAAAATTATTATTTTCATACTGATCTTGAATAATTTACACAAGAATGGTAAAATGCACATTTATGTATGAATGGTGATCTCATTTCTATTTCTACTAGCAGAAACAATTGTAACCAAACTGAACATCTCACAAGAGTTAAGGATAGATGTCACCAAGATGGCCACTTGGAGGGCTTCTGAATTTCCTTCCTGCCACAGACACACCAAATATGTAACTACTTATGGATCAGTTTCCTCTGAGAGAAATCCAAGATCTAGTTGAATGACTCCTACACAATGGACATCTGAGAAAGTACCAACACCGAAAAGGGCTGTGAAAGCCTGAGATACATTCTCACCATAAGCCCCAAACCCTGCACGATGCCTTAAAATTGGGAGAGAAAACTCAACTTTTGGGTTCTCCCTGAGGAAGGAAGATGTTGCAAATAACTAGCACCTTGTCTTTTAATACTATCACCCCAGGGACAGGCCCCCAAATCACCCAGCTCTGCTGGTCAGTGCAGTTTGTGTTCATGAGTCCCACAAGACTATAGCCAGCAAAGAAGCAGTTGTTAAACAGGTATGTGAACACTCAAGGTTGCTATTGCCCCAGACTCAGTGCAGAGGGAACAGACAAAAATGCCCATCTTCCACTTTTTCCATGGAAGGGATTTGACAATATTCTTTCTAGCTGTGACCTAACTTTCTGTCTCCTAATAAGAATTTAGGGGCTGACTGGGATCCTCTCCAGAGCACGAATAAGCCAGGGAGCCCTTTCCCCACACTCTCCCTCCTGCTCATTCCAACAATAAAACAATAAAACAAGTCATCAGCTTCTCCTTTCAAGGAGTCTGTCCACACATCTTAACACCCCAACATCTATGGCTGCCCCTGGAAGGACAGGGCCCCAAAACACCTAGCCAACAGAGTTTGCATTCATGAGTCTTACAGTGCCATAGCAAACAAGGAAGCTTATTTATTTGTGAGAGGGAGAGAAAGCGCATGAGCAGGGGGAGGGACAGAGGGAGAGGGAGAAAGAGAATCCTCAAGCCGACTTCACGCTGATTGCCACCCAATGTGGGGCTTAGCACAGGCTCTATCCCAGGACCTTGAGATCATAATCTGAGCTGAATCAAGAGTCGGACACTTAACTGACTGAACTACCCAGGTGCCCCCAGAGAAGCGATATTTAAAGAAAGATTGTGAACACTTGGGGCGCCTGGGTGGCACAGTCATTAAGTGTCTGCCTTCAGCTCAGGGTGTGACCCCGGCGTTATAGGATCGAGCCCCACATCAGGCTCCTCCGCTATGAGCCTGCTTCTTCCTCTCCCACTCCCCCTGCTTGTGTTCCCTCTCTCTGGCTGTCTATCTCTGTCAAATAAATAAATAAAATCTTAAAAAAAAAAAAAAGAATGTAAACACTTTCCATGCCTATATACCTGGACTCGTTGTACAGGGAGCAGGCAAAAAAGCCCCTCCCCCAGTTTCTCCCTGAAAGTGGTTTGGCTGCATACTTTGCCAGCTGCTGCCTGAGGGTCAGGCTTCTCATCACCCTCGTGATGCATCTAGATAGTGACTGCAATCCTCCTGAGAGCCTGAAAGAGCTGGTGGGCACTTTCCCCACATTCTCCCTTAGGCTTCCTCCAATAAAAACTAGTCTCCAGCTTCTCCCTAGAAAGGAGCTTCTCTACACACTTTGCCCTCCAAGTTTTGTGGCTGTCACTCAAGGGGCGAGGCCTCAAGTCACTTTGCTCTCATAGCCAACAGAGCTTGGCATTCACAAGTCCTGCAGGACCATGTTAAACAAAAATACAGGTTTCAAATGGGCACCAAACATTTATAACTGTCCCTCAGGCTTAGCACTGAGAAAGCAGGCAGAAACACCTGTTTTCTAGCTTCCCCTAGAAGGGATCTGATTGTATACTGCCCAGCTGCTGCCTGAGCTGGCGTCTAAGCAGCCTGCATGTGGGAGTTGACAGGGATCCTTCTGAGAGCCTCATGGTGCTAGAGGGCTCATACCCTGCTGTCTCCCTCCAGCTAGCTCCAAAAGGAAATCAGGTCTTCAGCTTCCCCCTGGAGGGAGGAATCTGGTACCCAATTGTTACGGCTACTAACTGAGAGACTGGCTCCAAATTACCTACCTCTGGGAGCTGATAAGGCTAGGCATTCAAGAGTCCCCGAGGATCCCATGAAAACAAAGAGGTGGTTCTATTGGAAGCAAAATACTTCTAGCAACCATTCCCTCTGGTTCAGCAGAGTGAGTGAGCAAAAACAGCCAACTCCTAGTTTCTCCCTCATAGGGGAAAGACTGCATACCCAATGTTCCGACTTTCCCAAATGCTGCCTGAAGGTTGGATTTCAAATTAGCCCGCACTGGGAAGATGAAGGGGCAGGCAAATAGCAGTCCCCCAGAAACCTAAAAAGATACACGGACATTTATTTCCCATGCATTTGGGTAGGATGAAAGTCTATAAGCACAATAGCAACTTATGTGTTTTTTTCTATTGTAGTCAGTGGAAAATATTGTAACTCACATTTGGCCCTTGATTCCATGGGTTTGTATAATAATGGGGATAAATCCTGCTTCAATTTCACTGTTGTAATATATTTCTCTCTTTAACTCAAGAAAGCATATGTGAAGTCAAGAGAGTGAGACTGACTTCATGACAAGGAATATCTTTTCCATAATTTATTTTTATACATAAATTTTTATAAACTTTGCTATTTTAACTTATTTTAGTAAGAGATTTGATACGGCATAAGTCATAAGTGATTGAGATATATTAGTGGGTCATGCCCCAACTGCTCAGTTACCTTAATATAAAGTGCTGTAAAATAAAGTTGATATAGTAGACCGAAGAATTTTTGAGCATTAAGGTGTCAGGTTTTTTGCCCCATCTCTCTCACTCAACACAAGAATGGAGACTTAAAATCCAAAGAAATGTCTTTTCAAGGTTAAGCAGTGAATTTGTGTCCAAGCTGAAGTTATTATAATTATTATTAATATCAATATTCTTATATAATACTAGTATTACTAAAGATTAGTATGTATTGCATATTGCTATATATTCAAGGAACTGTTTTAAGGTTTCATAAATAATTAGGTAATTTAATCACTGCCATAACCAGAGAAGTTATATAATTTGAATAAGGAAACCAGCTAGAAACTGGAAGAGCCAGGATTACAAGTCAGACAGACTCATTCAGTAACTCATGGTTTTAATCACTAAACACTGTTAAATAATGTGCAGTTATTATGCATTACATGTTAGAGGTACACAAAGTCATTTAAGGTAGACCATAAAGAAAACTTAACAATTGTTGAGATCTTACAATAATTATTAAGCACTGTATCACTTAATCCTTACAGCAGTCCTATAAAACAGATTCTATGATTAGTGTTCACTTTACAGAGAAGGAGAACAAAAGACAGACATGGTAAATAACTTTCGCAGAGTATTAGGAACTTGCCCAACATTAAAAAGCCAGTCAAAGGCAAATGTGCCATTGGACTTTGGTCCTGGACTCTAAAACACATGTTTTGCTTTTGTTGTTGTTGTTTTTATAACTTTAGGAATAATTTTCATTCCTTTAGTGTGGAGTTGGGGCAGGGGGTGTGTGTGGAAAAGTACCTATGTTTCCATCGCATACAGTCAACCTTCAGGTACAACACAGTCTTTGCATCTTTGTCTTTGTCAGTTACTGCACAAAGCATTCCTTAGAAAATAAGAAGTTTAGTAGGTAATCCTTAGTGCCTATCCAGCTCTAACAGTGATTTATTCTAAGGATTTTGACACTATGTTATCTGGGTAGGGTGTTGATTTTTTTTTTTTTTCAAACGTACAGCGTAACAACTTGATATTTGTAGATATTGCAAAATGAGCACCACCAAGTCTGGGTATCAAATGTCACCATACATAGTCACACTTTTTCTCTTGTGGGAAGTTTTAACATTTATTCTCTGGGCCACTTTTAAAAATTCAGTACAGTGTTATTAACTATACACATCATGTTATATACATTATATCCCCATGACATTTATTTTATAATGGGAAATTTGTAAAAAAACACATGTTCTTATGCATTTTTATGATACACAGCCAAGAGGGTTGTTACGGCACCATGACATATTTTAGGTTACTAACAACGTAAGGCAACAATATGAAGATTGATAGAAGGAAACATGAGACTAGGACCGTATGCGAGATAAGTAATATAGTATTTCAAACTAGTATTAATGAATTGTTAGACGATGCAGATTATTATCTGTATTTTAATGGTGTGCTCATTGATCTAAGGCAGAGCACAAAGGTAAGGGGAAACTGCATGCTTTGTCAGAGCCAGTGAACTAATGAAGAAAATACTACTGTATCATACTGGACTGCAGCTTGTTGCTTTGCTTTCCTTTAAAAGATCTGCAAGTTTCTTTCAAAGACATAATGTTACTCCTAATCAAACGCTTCCTCAAATATCACTCTCATGATATGGTTTACTCTAAATAAATGTTAGTTTCTCAGTTTATCTCATAGTATTGTATGAAATATATTTTAAAAATAGGTCACAAATAATTTACATTGTTTCTACTTATGCAAATTTCTCATGTAATTTTAATCAATTTTAGAGTTCACAATATGTTATTATTATACTATTTATTATTGTTATTAATTATCATATTTCCTAAAATAATTTTCAAAAAAAGTTACTCCCAATCTATATCTTATTTACAGCAGGGTGTGTGTGTGTGTTATATACTCTTACTAAAGGTAAGAGTTAAGAGATGCACTTTGTTTCTTCAAGAGAGCTATACTGTTCAACATCTCTTTCTTCCCTTATTTTTCCTTCAAATAGGAAAAAGTGTTTAAATTTCAAGGAAAAGGGAGTTTCTACTTGCACGATGGCTTCTTTCTATTTAAAGTCACTTAGTTATTTTCACCCAGAGCTTTCATGCCACTTTCACACTATCTCATCAGCTAGTCAATAAAGAATTATGTACAGAGTTATAATTCCTCTTAAAAAAAAAAAACTTTTGCATTTTTTTCCCTAAATTGAGCTATGACTCACACTTTTGTAATGCAGGCCTCCATTTATTGAACTCAAATCCAGATGTCTGATGGTTTTTCATACAGGTTCTTTAGCATTTCATCTGTTTTGAATTGCGTACTGGATCAGCAGCATAGAACCCATGGATATTTGCATAAGTCTTACCCACAGTGATTTTTGTAAAAAACATTCTTCATGTAGAATGAAAAAAATGCTTTCATTTCATATGTTTGCTTAAATGATATATGAAAAACTTTAATAATTGTATAAAATACTTCTTGTGGTTGCTATACTGATTCTAACTTGCAGAAGTTCTGTGAAGTAATATAGTTATTATTTATGAACTACCCATCCCTTAGTGAACTGGAAAATTGGACTAATCAACTCACTAGCACTTTTAATTATTATGGTTTTGAATAAGTGTACACTCTATAAACTCCATCTCAAAAAGCTCCAAAAAGAATAACAAACAAAAGGGCATAAAGGAAAAAACAATGAAAAGAAAAGAAAATGCAGTTAAGAACAATGACAATCCTAACAGATTAATCAAATTGATAAACTCCTATGAAATCTGATCAAAAATAGAAAAAACCAAATGATCATCACCAAAGATTCTAGACATAAGAATAATAAAAGTATTTATAATTTTTGCCAGTAAATTTCATGATATAGACAAATTTCTCAAAGACCCTAAGACTTACTCAAAAAAGAACAGAAAAATCTGAATTGTTACAGATCTTATAAAAACAGATTCATAATTTTAAAAAAGTTAAAGAGCAAATCTCATGTCCAGAGGGTTTTCCACATACTTCTTCTATAATTTTAAGAAAGAAATAGCATCAATGTTGCAAAATTTCCCCAGATTTTAGCAAAGAAATAATTAATTTTATGTAGCCAACATAACCTTCAAATCAAAAGTTGGCAAGCAGTTTACAAAACTCAGAAAATATCTGATCAATATCTCTCGTGCACATGGATGCAAAAGTCTTTAACAAAATATAATCAAATTCAACAATATATAACAAGAAAAACATATGATGATACAAAAAATCTTATTGCATAAGTAAAAGAGTAATTTATCATTTTCAACTATGTTATATAACTTGCAATATGAGTAGGAAAATAAGGAAAAGTCACATGATCAACAAGACAGAAAAAGTATAAATAAGCCAACATCTCTTACGGATGGGAGAAAAAAACTTAAACATACAAGGGGACTTCTGTTATCTGATAATATGTATGGAGAAAAAACCATATGTAACATCCAGGTATTTGTAAGCTTTCTCTCTGAGATCAAGGATAGTCACTATCAACACTTCTATTGTGTAACAGAGACCCTAGAGAGTGCAATAAAGACAGAAAATGAGGAGTAAAAGACAAAGGTAAAAAAATATAAAGCAATTTACCTTCATTTTCTAGAAGTATTTGTTAAGTGTTTGAAATCTTTTTTCTTAAAGATGTATTTATTTGAGAGCATGTGAGAGAATGCAGTGGGGAGGAGCAGAGGGAGAGGGAGAAAGAATCCCAAGCAGAGTCTGCTCTAAGCGCAGAGCCCCACAGAGGGGCTTGATCTCAGGACCCTGAGATCATGACCTGAGCCGAAACCAAGTGTCCCTTGCTCAACTGAATGTGCCACTCAGACACCCCAGCACTTGAAATCTTATGTAGACACGTACCTACACACTTTTCCAATGTCATTATCTGGGGGCAAATCCATAATGGTGATCTCACCATGATATTCACAGATATTAATAATTTCTAAACCTCATTTCATTTGTTAAACATATCCACAAAAAAGAGAAATATCTACTGAACTACTTTGAATAATTTTTTTTTGTTAGTGTTTTTGACAAAAATTGTAAACATTATCAGTAGTTGACTAGTAAATGCGTCAATGACAGGATTTTAACTTAAAATGTCAATTTCTGTTAGCAGACATAAAAATGCTTTAACAGTCTCAGAATATGTTTATGGACTTTTTTTCTTTACTCAGTCACACTACAGACGGACTTAAAAATGCTTTAAGAGAAGATACTTATTTATCTTGTTTAGGTTTGTTTTGCAGAGAAGGTTTAGGGTAAGACAAATCCATGTTTTATATAATGGCCTTTTCAAATAGCTCATTGAAACTATCTGCGTACTTGTATGATAGAAAGATATAAGGCACTTCTTCAACATTGTTGTCGCCATGCTTCAATATCAACAAAATTATTTAGAATGATTGAGAATGCTTTAGCATGAAAAATGATTAACAAGACCCCTGAATTTGAACCATACAAAAAACATAGATAATTCTAATATTTCTAATTTCTTATTTTGCAAAATTGGTTTCACAATGACTTGGAATTTTTACAATTATGTCTGAGTTAATATCTATGAGGAAATTAACAATGAAAAATTTGCGCTGAATAATTACTAAGACCCCTTTCAATTCTAAGGTTCCTTTATTCCGAGACTGAGTAAACTGTCCTGCAATGCATGTGGCTTTCTTTACAGTGATAATGGCTCCCACTCAGTAAACTGAATCCCTGCGAAGTTGGTCTGATACAGCTGAATGTACTGTATCAATCAAGTGCCGGCCCAGCCATTTCTGCTGTCCAAATGATCAGATAGGTTTGGTAATAAGCCAGTGTATTTTTTGCATGTCAATTGGCGGCTATTGCTATGGTCAGAAATATCTAAATATGCAAAAATTGGAAAATTTTATCTTGACATTTGGATATAGCCTAGTACAGATGGAATATGACTTCAAATGATATGAACTAGCACCATAAAACACAATGTTTAAAATAAAGACTAGCATTTGTCAAGAATGGAAGCTGACCTTTGGAGAAAATGAAAGTTTATGTGCTCAGATCTCACCAGTCTGTCATTAACATATATTATTTTACTATGTGCCCAATAAAGAAAAAACTTGGCTATTTTACCTAGTTATATTGTGTTAATAAAATGAATAGTACCTGAATTTGAATAGACCCATCTTGTGTGTAGAATTTTAATAATTCTTAATTTATATTAAAAGCAATAAGGAGCAAACAGTTGTGCTCAACCAAGAATGAGTTTGTCCTCCAGCAGATATCCGGCAATATCTGAAGATATTTTTGGTTTTCGACAAAATGTGGGGAGATACTCCGCTAGAAACTAGTGGATAAAGAGCAGGAATGCTGCTGAGCACCTTACAATGCACGGGAGCATCACACACAATGAAGGATAATCATACCTGCCCCAAATGTCAGCGATTCTGAAGCTGAGAAACCCTGAGTTAATGTATGAAAAGAATTATCATACTGTTTAAATTTCGGGAGCACTGTTTTTATAATACACGTGAGTAGATAACATAGAGGGAAACATTAGTAGAAATGAGCTTTGCACAGAAAGAAGAGAATGGCAGGATATAATTTATGCGAGAAGGCATAAGGTGCCACAAATATGAATGGTTAGCATTTGCTATTAAGTGAAGATCCAGCTGATAATCTTCCTCCTCTTCCATCACTTGTAATAGTATATCGCACGCCCAGAGACAAATCCACAATTGTCCTTGGGGCACCCTAGTCCTCAAGCAGTCTCTTTAAGTTTCAAGGGTTTGGTTTGTTTTTGTTTTTGTTTTTGTTTTAGTTATCAGTATTTAGTTGCATAAGTACTAGAATAATTAATTGGAAAGCAAGTCTCATTTCCTCAACTCAACATCCCACAGATTTTCTGATTCAGTGTCAAGGAAAGAAGAGTTACTTTTCTATATCTGCGTTCTTTCTTTCCCATACAAATTAGAAATCAGTTGCCTTTAAAACTCAGTATCATTTGGGCAATATAAAAATCCATACATTCGCCACATGATTTCTTTACCAGCAAAATAATTTGAAGCAAATAAAATATGTTACAAATTCCCCATGGTTCTTCAGTAATTTTTTTAGGTGCCATCAAATATCAAATAAAGTGATAGAAAACTGGAAAAGTTCAAATAAACTTTAACTTCCCAAAGGAAATTACAATAGCTTTTGTTAAAAAGCTATTTTATTGGTCTGCTCAAGTCTGCCCAAAGAAAATATCACAGGCTGGGTAAAAAACAGAAATTTATTTTCTCACGGTTTTGGGGGTTGGAAATTCAAGATCAAAGCAGCAGCAATGCTGGTGTCTGATGAGATCTCTTCCTGGCTTACAGATGGCCTCCTTATGGCTATGTCCTCACACGGCCTTTTCGCTTTATATGCCTGTGAAGAGAGAGAGCTCTTTGATGTCTCTTCCTCTTCTTCCAAGGACACCAGTATTATCAGATTAGGATCCCACACTTATGACCTCATTTAACCTTAATTACCTTCTTAAAGGCCCTATATCTAAATGTAGCCACACTGGCCATTAGAGCTTCAATATATGAATTTGGGAGGGACAAATTTTAGTCCAAAAAAGTTATATTTTTTCTGTTTTCTAAGATTGTGATAATCCATAAAGTAACAATGATGTACATAAAAGTTCCATTTATTTGTTAAAAATATGATAATTCTATTGGTTAGCAGATATTGTGCTAGTTTCTCAGGGTAGAATAGAGGACAAGAAAGAAATATTCACTGATATCTTGCAACTTACAGCCTAGTGGGGAATATTTTTGAATTAGTCTAGTGATAACCATGAAATGTGTGTTTATTCCTAGAGGTTTGGAGATTTCAGGATGGGAGGAAGCAATGTTCTTATATTTTGGCCTGTGTTGAAATTTTTAAATAAAAGGTAAGGTTATGAGGATGAAGAGGGGCAGAATTAGTGGTAGGTAAGGACATAGAGGACAGCAGAGAAACCGGAAAACTAATTCCTTTCCTTAATAGGGAAATGTAGCAACGTTGTGAATCATTGTTGAAAATCCAGTTAAAGATTGTGACCATAAATTTAAAATGATCATAAATTAAAACTCTGCCTCTATTTTAGCATATGCAAGGACAGAATAAGAGACAAAAAAAACAATAATAATAGTGATGACGTTAGCTGAATCTATTAAATACTTACTGTGATAAACACTTTAACTGGATTATTTCATTCTTTTTATAGTGAGGTATCTACTATTATTACCCTGATGTGATGATTGAGTAAACTGAGGCTTACAAAGATTTAAATAATTCTGCAAATAATGATTAATATAAGATAAGAAGGTAAGTAGTCTGACTTCAAAAACAAGATTCTTAGGCCCTTCACTATTTCTTCCAGGGTCAGAATTTTGGCAGGTGCATGTGATATGACATCAGAGATACCATAAAATTAAATCATCCACAGGAGTAATTGAAAAGCTAAATCACTAAATGTTTGCTAAATGGGGCTGGGACTAAACACTAAATAAAGATTTAGACAGGAGGAAGTCAATGGTTTTAAGTATAATAAGGAAGAAGAAAAAAACTGCATTTGGAGTACTTAAGTAAGGAGGAAAAAGAGGTGTGGCTCCATAGTTTTATGTATAAATTATTTATTATGTTTGGTGACACTACTCCTGAAAAAAAACACAATTTATGATTGCAGAAATGAGTTAGTGAGGACAAGTGAAGAGAAAGTCATTAGAAATCCTAGGTGCCAAAAACTCAAGAGGCTAGGGTATTCAAGGGTTATCAATGAATATCAAATATACCAAAAACGTCAGAATCTGATGTGTCAGCCATACTCAAGTCATCAATGAATTAAAGGCTGGGGAGTTGACTAATCTAATATTGATGATATGATGCTAAAAATACTTTTTAAATATATCCTAGGGGCGATGAAAAATGATATGGAAGCAGTAGTGAGTGTCAAAGAGTGTCATCTTCACTCTTGCCCTGAATTATGAAGGGTTTGAGTAAATAAATATTTTCCCTTGATGATTCAGAATATGCAGTGTCCTCCGGGAATGGCTAGATTTCATTTAAAGCAATACAATGAAGTAAGAGTTCAGAGAATGAGTTGGCTCATTTTAGAATAGGCATTTCAAGAGATGAGTTGAAAGCTGGAGAGGGAAAGTGGTCAGGAAATGTAGAGTAAAAGAAGAGAAGTTCAAAGAGAGGAAGGTTGTAGTAATTTAGTATTATAGTGGCAACTGGCATGCTAACCGGAAACCAACACAAAGCAGCAGATTGTAATGTTAGGTATGGTGAAATAAAACCGAATAGTCTCTTAGAAGGTATTTACCAGATTGTAGCCGTGGCCCTGAAGTGAGATCTAGTAGATAGAGGCTTGTGGGGCCGTGTGTGTTAATTTTCTTCACGGTCTGCTAGTATTAGGGGATATAGTAAGGATAGCATTGCCCGAAAGTAACAAGAAAGAAAGGATGAGTCATATATATCATCCTTCATCCTGAGTTTGGGGGCTGAGGTTGGTGTCAGGAGATGTCAAAAAGAAGACACACAGATCTGGTTCAAGATTTTAATCTCTCAGTGCCCTCTTGAGTGGGGAGAAGTATTCCACTTAACTTCATATTCATTGCAGGACAGTCTTGGTCGTGATTCCTATCTGCTCTGCATTGCCATGGTTCTGCCTTGGTTTTATAAAATATATATTTTGTGGAATTGTCCATATTTATTTATGAAATGCTACACTGAATAATGTCCCAATAGTTATCTTTCTTCCCAAGTAGAAATCTCCCAGGATTTTTATTCCTGGGGCTTTATTCAAGGAAATGTTTCTATACAGAGATCCTATTTTGATTTTCATTCTTTATTCATAGAGAGAACCATAGAGTAGTTGCTTTCCCTATAGTTATGTTTCTAGATCTGATTTATAAGGAAACATATATATGTATAAATCATAATCGTAGCTAGAATTATACCACTACTTATGTTTTTATAAATGTATAACCATGTGAAGATACAAATTACATCTATTTTTCAAATATTCTCATATATTTTATTACATTTGATCTTCATATTAACTGTTAATGATTATTAATTTGTTTACATATTCCACAAATATTTTTTGAATGTTATATGTTCGGACCTCTATTGGTTTCTGTGGTTTGGATAAAAAAATAGATGGGGGGCGCCTGGGTGGCGCAGTGGTTAGGCGTCTGCCTTCAGCTCAGGGCGTGATCCCAGCGTTCTGGGTTCGAGCCCCACATCAGGCTCCTCCACTAAGAGCCTGCTTCTTCCTCTCCCACTCCCCCTGCTTGTGTTCCCTCTCTCGCTGGCTGTCTCTCTCTCTCTCAAATAAATAAATAAAATCTTAAAAAAAAATAGATGACCATTAAAGGAAGCACCTATGTAAATGTACAATGTAATCAGTGTAATAGAATTATGTGCAAAGGGTACAATACTAACATAGAAGAAAGAATGATAATCTCTATATACTGTAGTGCATTTTGGCAACATTTTTTTAGAAAGAATTGACATTAAAGTTAGGTTATGAAATATAAGCTTTCACCATATATGCCAAAATGGACCAACACTTGATAAGGTATGGATCCATAAAGTGGCAAGGAATTGCAGTCAACTTTGTCCTGCTGGGGGATGGCTTTATTATTTTCTAAGAACATAGGTACCATGCTTACAAGTTGAGTTTGTTCTGGAAGCAACTGAAGTTTCTTTTCTTTTTTTTTTTTTTTTAAGATTTTTTATTTATTCATTTGACAGAGAGAGAGAGACAGCCAGCGAGAGAGGGAACACAAGCAGGGGAAGTGAGAGAGGAAGAAGCAGGCTCCCCGTGGAGGAGCCTGATGCAGGGCTCGATCCCAGAACTCCGGGATCACGCTCTGAGCCATAGGCAGGCGCTTAACGACTGAGCCACTCAGGGGCCCCAACTGAAGTTTCTTACATCTGGTAATCAGTTCTGAAGTGCAAAGCTTTAGGGATGGGAAAAGAATCAGGTTTTTGAGTAGTTGTATTTTGCTTCCTTCCCCCCCCCCCCATAATCTTTGGAGAAAAGATTGTTGTGGTTTTTTTTCCCCTTTTTCAAGTTTTAAATTCCAGTTAGGTAGCATACAGTGTAATGTTAGTTTTAGGTGTAGAATTTAGTGAATCATCACTGACATACAACACCCAGTGCTCATCACAACAAGTGCTGTCCTTAATATGCCTCACCCATTTGGCTCATCTCCCCAACCTCCTCCCTTCCAGCAACCCTCAGTTTGTTCTCTATAGTTAAGAATCTGTTTTGTGATTTGCTTCTTCTTTTTATTCCCCATGTTCATCTGTTTTGTTTCTTAAATTCCACTTACGAGTGAAGTCATATTGTATTTGTCTTTCTCTGACTGACTTATTTCACTTAGGATTATACACTCTAGCTCCATCCACGTTGTAGCAAATGGCATGATTCCATTCTTTTTTATGGCTGGGTAGTATTCTATTGTATACATACACCACCTCTTCTTTATCCATTCATCAGTTCAGGGACATTTGGGCTCTGCATAATTTGGCTATTGCTGATAATGCTGCTATAAATATCAGGGTGCATGTGTCCCTTTGAATCAACATTTGTGTATCCTTTGGCTAAACACCTAGTAGTACAAATGCTGGATTGTAGGGTAGTTCTACTTTTAACTTTTTGGAGGGACCCCCTACTGACTTCCAGAGTGGCTGCACCAGTTTGCATTCCCACCAACAGTGCAGGAGGGTTCCCCTTTCTCTGCATCCTTGCCAACACCTGTTGTTTCCTGCATTGTTAATTTTAGCCATTCTGACAGGTGTGAGGTGATACCTCACTGTAGTTTTGATTTGTATTTCCCTGATGATGAGTGATGTTAAGCATCTTTTCATGTGTCTGTTAGCCATCTGTATGTCTTCTTTGGAAAAATTTATTCATGTCTTTTGCCCATTTTTTACTGGTTTTCTGAATGAATTAAAAAGATGCTGAGGATAATGAATTCAAATATCCATTGCAGTCTATAGGCTTTTTATAAATTCTTTGCTTGATTTTTTTCAAATTCTTTCCATTTCTAAAGGTAGGCAGGCGGTTAGGTAATAGATAAATATACAGGTATAATTAATATCATAATACAACATCAATATTATATATAGATAGAGAAGGCTTCTGTATGTCTCATTAATGATTAATGATTGCCTCACTTGACTAAACTTGAGACAAATTTCTGGCTGACATAGACCTCTCACCACTCTTTTCCTAGAGCATTAAATTTAGAAAGTTTGCAATTGTTAAGTTATTTTTTTCTGCCCCTTTGAGATATAAATCTTCTACAAACTAGGACAATTTTTCTCAAGAACCTGGGAGCCATTCTTTTGAAATGTAATCATCATGGAAGAGAGGGACCCAATGTAACTTCAATAAGTACCAATTAGCAAGCACAGATTGCTTCATCACATGAACCAACCTCCCTGCACTAAATCCCTTCATACTTTCCTATCAACTCAACCCAGTGCTCACAAACTCTCCTGCCTTTCGGGGAGGAGAGTTCAGTATCTTTTCCCTACTGCAATACTCTTGAATAGTTTTCTATGTCTATTTAACTCCACCTGATGCAATTTCTCTTTAACATCATGAGGCTAAGCCTAGAAGGCCCTGAATTAAAAGCTAGCTGAAATTCAGTCAGCTGAAATTCTTTTTATATGCAATGGATATAGATTGAAGAAAATGGAACAAGCTTTTCTTCCTGATTTTTAATAGTTGGTCAAGGCATAATTTTTCATGATTTTTCTGTCTCCACATAGATTTTATTGGTTAAATTATAGTGACTGCATCAAGAGTACTTTGCAGATTACATTTATAATAGTTAAGCATTAACTATTATATAAAGTTCCTTGATAACAGGAGACATGACTTAGATTTCTGTTTACCCATCATCACACCTGAAAATAATGTTGAAACAAGCAGACATTTAATAAATGTTTTGCATGGTAGGGAAATTCTGATAACAGCCGACTCATGGATGGGGAAAATCACTGGAACAGAAAACAGGTGCAGGGCCACAGTAAATACAATTATGGAGATTATTTCATCTGATTATAATCATGATGGCTAATGTTTAGTTATATCCATATAATTTCAGTAAATGGAGTTGATCACCATATGGCAGAATTTGACTTACTGACGATGAAACTAACACACACACACACACACACACACACACACACACTCACAAAGAAACATTCCTGTGATCATGATGCTTTTGCTTAACATACAGATATACCCCTCTGAAGAAGTGTATCTATATTTTTAGCTATGTAAATATAGTTCAATATACATGAAAATTTGAAATTGCAAAGTAGTTTAAGTGATTACTTCTATGGAATTTAAATATATTCGTATCTTCACACATTACAAAATGATTTACCACTGAGTACATCTAAATAGAGGCATACACTATTACATTTAATTGTTTTATGGATCACTAACAATTTGTCCAATGGGAATAGAGTTAATAGTCATTTGATCGAGGATCAAAGTGAACAAAGATAAAACTTATCCATTATATAGTGTTTGACTTATAGGGATTTTACTTACAGAAATTTTACTTGCAAGAATTTCATATGCAGATACATATTTTTAAAAACACAAAATATGTATGGCAGTTTCCACTAGAAGAGTTTTTAAGGAGCTATATTGGGATTATTTAAAATAAAAAAGAAAGAAGATTAGGGAGGGTGCCTGGGTGTCAGTTGGTTAAGTGTCCCAACTCTTGATTTCAGCTCAGGTCATGATCTCAGGGTCGTGAAATTAGGCCCCACATTGGGCTCTGTGCTTGGTGGGGAATCTGCCTGAAATTCTCTCTCTCCCTCTCCCTCTGCCTCCTCCTGCCCACTCTCTCTCTCTTTCTCAAATAAATAAATTAATTAATAAATAAAAGAAAGAATATTATTTGCACAAATTGTCTTTCACCTATTTAGTGCCCTGGAGCAGTCATCTATTACATGAAATCCTAACATCTAAAAAATTTGGTGTCTTATCCAAAGACATGAGTTTAGTTTGGTAAGAATATAAATATTTTCTATATTACTCGTAATTGTAACAGGAAAACAGAATAAGTTATTTACATTTTTTCTTAGGATTATGTTCACCATAAGAAGTGAAGTATATGTGCATATTCTTGAATTGATTTTATATGTGAGACACAAATTTAATCAAAGATTTTGAAATAATAAAATTTATTTTTAAAAGATTACTTCATAAATATTTTGAAGACACCAATATTATATTCATTTATAAATTACCTTCTTGGTTTAAACTGTTTTGTTAAGTTGTTTCTTTTTATTCATAGATTTTAATAGCAGAAGAATTGTTTTTAATTAACTTTAATATTTTTAAAAAGGCAAATTTTTCTTTGCATTTGTTAAGCCTCCTAGTGAGCAAGCAATTAGATGAAGCCTATATTTAATGTTACAGAAGGCACAATTTAAGTGAAGATGGAAACATTAACCCCATAGAACACTAACTATGTTCAGGTGCTCTCTTCTATTCAATCCTAGACGTAGGTCACTACTCCCTCACATCTTGATATGACAGACTCAGCACTTGGAGTTTAGGACAAATAAGGCAAACATGGAAGCTCAGCCCCTGTCAGCTGACATGAGTTTCTATCTAAAGGGAGATAATTTCTACAATATGCTCCACAGCCAGTCTCACCACTGAATATCCTTTCTCAAGAGCCAGAGAATCAGGTTTTAAGAAAGTCACAAGCATATTTGTTTTCTATTATTTAACTATAAACAGCCATTAAGAGAAAACCTCAGTGCGGCAGATGATAGAACCTACGTGCTTTTGAGATCGAGGGTCATCCAGGCTTGTCCTCAATCCCAAAGCCCTGCAATGCCTTGCTCTGTGATATCGAGTCCTGGTTGGAAAGATCTGGATCCAGCAAGTATGTACAGGCAATGGGAAAAATCTGACTAGTCCTTGCTGACAGTTCTAAATAGAGATGGCCTCCCAGCCAAGAAAAAATAAAGCAAACATTTTTAAATTTCTTATTAGGAAACAATAGCCAGCAGGAACATGGAGAACACTCAACCTCTCAATGATCTAGAAGTTTGGCACCTCCTAATCTGGAACCTAAACAATGTAAACATGAAGAAATAGGGAAAATTTCTATGGGAAATCCTGTATATATACATACATATACATATGTGTATATATATATATATATATATGTGTGTGTGTGTGTGTATGAATACATATATATGTATTCTTTCTCTCTCTCTCTCTCTATATATATAGAGAGAGTGTGTGTGTTTCATTTATAGGGATATATATATATCCAAGGAGATACATATATATATGTATATATATATGTGTGTGTGTGTGTGTGTGTGTATATATATATATATATTTTTTTGGATATATATATCTCCATCCAGGGCACAGGGGTGGCTTCAGAAGAAATTAAGTTTGTTGTCTTGGGGTTACCTTTGACCACTACGTACCCATAGGGAATAGTCCACCATATCAGATATTACCCCATCCTCCCCAGGTGAAGGAAAGGCTTTAAACCGAATGATCTTGATGGGATTTTATTGTGGCACCAGCTAATTAACAATCCTAGGTCAAGGGGTGTTATGAGGCTAACTGGACCAGATGCCTCTTTATGTCTGACTACACTGCCACTTTCTGAATTATGTAAGAGTTACTGCAAGTACCCTTCAACCCAGGCCACATAGTCTTAAATTCCACATACAACTTCAAAGTGGTTCTGAGCAAGACACAGAGTCAAGATATATTTAAAATAAAAGTGAAAATTTTAATGTTTAAGTTGGCAGCTATTAGCCTGGTATTTTCTCAGTAGCTCCTCTGGTTAGGAATTATTATTCTTATTTTACAGATATGAAAATGGGCTCAGAACGTTGAAAGGTACACTTTAGGCCACATAACTAGTCCATGGTAGACCATGAAAGCAAGGAGGGATTCATTGGCCTCTGATAATTGTACAACACATTCGTTCACTCTCTGAGGCACAAAGGCATTATATGAAGACACAAGGAATCTGTCAAGAAGGAACTCAACATGAAGAGTGAGTATATTAGAGTAGACCCCATAGTCTCAGTACAGGGAGTTATTTGATTTAATTTCTGATTCCTACATTCTCAGAGCATTTGGAAGGCAAGAAAGGCAAAAGCACAAAACACTTCTACTGCTTTGATTCCAAATAACTAGTTTGTTCCTCCTTTTCTTATCCTTTGCCTTTATTCCCATATGTTACCACAAAACCCCTGGTTTTTATTTAAGAAATCTGAAAAAACTAAATAGGCTTGCTCTCAAACTTGCATTTAGACCTTCTTATGATCTTTGTGTCATAGAAAATTTCATTTAAGGTAAGACACATCTGTAGCAAGACACATTTAGGAAAGAAGATATTTATTATGTTTAATTCTCAATAACTATATAAAGATAAAAATAAACTTCAGAGAATTCAATTGACATAATCTTCACCATTACTAAGAGGTAAATTTGAATTTACACTCAGATTTATTAATTTAAAACCAGTTTGCTTTTCATTACAAAATAGCCAAGTATGAGACAGTTCTCCTAGTATGCAGATGAGGACCCCGGGACAAAGTTCGAAAATGGTCTTTAGATAAATGCATTTAAAAAGTTGATAGAGATAATTCCTAATGACCAGTTTTTTTTTAATGAACTAAATTGTGTAATCTGCCAAATTTATGAAAAAAGACTAGTGTCTTAAAGAAAAATGTACAATTTCAGAAAATTCTTTGGTTAAATATGAAAAGGGTCTAACTTAAATTGAAAATCATACCAAGTAATCTTTGCTTTTTTTAAAAAAATATATTTATCATGAAAAATATTCCTATAAAATTTTATAGTAATTCTACAATAGTTTGCCAGTATATTTTGAAGTCATATTTTGGTCAATGATTTCAGTAGCACCCTTAAATAGGAGAATATTCTATTTGAATATATGCTATTTAAATAAAATCCTTAAATCACAGAAAAATAATTACATACTGTAAATGTATCTACTAAGGGTTAAGGTTTCATTTTCACTAGGTTTATATTTTCCCTCTTAACAGTTCTATTAATTTCACTTTTTAGACAGTCCTTAAAAGTAAGAAAAATGAAACAATACCTAAATGCTCCAAACAAGTAATATTAGAATTTGTGCCTGCATTCTTCTAATGAATTACATAGATTGAAGGCAGAGAAAGCACCTCTCCAGTGATATGAGAGCAGCTTTCATTTTCATCTTGGTTGGAATGCTACTTAAAAGTGATGTGAGTAGAATAGGTGTTGAAATAAATAGCGATCTCTATTCAGCTTTAGTTGTTTGCAAAGAGTCACAGTTCTTTGGAATGTTATTAATTTACCTAAAGGCAGACCTCAGTTTGTACACAGAGAGTGGCTGAAAGGAAAGATATTACATATGAACTAGAATTTGCTGTCTCATATTTCAGATTATATAATACCTCAGTACAAAAAAGACAATGCCAAACATTAATGTTTCTATGTAAACACATATTTGAAAATGTTAGTAACAAAGGAGAAAACAAAAATGAAACAGAAAACATCCAATGTTTGTCTCTTCAGAAAAAAACTGATCTTACTGGGGGCATCTCTTATGACATCCTGTCATTCTAAATTTCTTTCTTGAAGACAGAGGGATTTTATAATTCTAAATTTGATCCCAGAGATTTAGGTGATTGTAATGGTCTCTTTGTAAAATGCATATGTCAGAGTTTGTCTTTAAACAGCTAGTACTTGGCCACTTCAGAATTTACATGATTTATGCATAACTCTGAATTAATAATGAACAGTTTATAACAAACTTCCTAAATTTTAAATGGAAAATAACTAACATTCACTTGAACCTAAGTGCTAAGTCAGTGTTCTAATGATAATATGAATTAGGATACATTTTTTCAATGTATATGGTTTTTTTAAGTTTGGGGAATATGTACATATTTTGAGGAATCAAGTTCCTGATTAAAAATCAGGATTTGTCAGGCTCCACCACAGGCAGTTATAAAGGTTTTGCCTGACAGGCCTCATGGGGAGCCCTCCCGTCCCTCTGCACCACACCTGGTGCACAGGCACTGCATTGCAGTTAATGGAGAGAGTTGCAGCCATGGAGAGAGTTGCAGCCAAGGACTCAGGCCCACTGGTGAGTCATGCCCTTGGCATATTTGCATTCCCAGCCCCAGCACCTTCCTTCCTAGGTCACATTATCTGAGACCTTGGGCGGAGGTCATCTTCAGGTTCCTCTGCTGAGGCCTCCTTATAGGGAGAGGTGGAAGTAGAAAACTTGAAGACACTCTTCCTTACTCTGACTCACCACTAGGGCCTTTCCACTCCTAGCACTCCCCCCTCACGCTGCCTCTAACCATAGGGCCCACAGAACAGCTGGAGCCTTTTGTTCTGGGTTCGCTAACAGTGAGATGACCTACACTCTGTGCAGATCCCCCACTCCTTCCCCCATGGTGCAGTTCCACAGGAGAAAATGGAGCAGAGGGAGTAGGTGCTTTCTCTCCTTTAGTTTCTTGCTCATATCACTGCAGGAAATAGTTAAAGGCTTTAACTCTCATTTTTTGTCTGCTTGCTACTCCCGCACTTAGCAGCTCAGCTCTCTCCCAGTTCAGAGAAACTCCTGACAAATTGGCACTGTGAACAAGATAGCCCATTAAGTACAATGGCATTCTGGAAGAGCAAAAAGCCTAAAGATCTTGCAGGGTAGCTTTGGGAGGTGATAGTGGAGTCCACAGGGCCTTCTAGAGGGGTGCTGGGAAGCTGTTTACAAGTCTGAGGGTCCTGGGGCACTTCACCAATTTGCCTTGGGAGGTGTCAGTGGAGCCCATGGGGCCCTTTGCCAGATGGCCAATGGGTCTGGCAGAGTGCTCAGCGGGAGCCATGAACCATTATTGGAGGATGCTAGCATATTGTTCACATAAATGTCTCAATTTCCAAGAGGATCTTTGTTCCTTCTCTCTAGCCCCCACACGCCCCAGGCTGAACTCACCTCATAGGCCAGATTAAAGATCTAACAAGTTTTCAGAAAAAGACAGGGGAGCAGTTCCCTAGCCACTGCTTGTGGCCCTTCAACAATGGTACCAGAGGTAGTCAAGGAGGTCCCACACGCTGGACACTCCAAGGAGGTCCCTGGGGCCTGATAAACACCCTGCAGTACCGAAAGTTGTTGAAACTTTAGACAAGAAAAAAAGTATAGTGCTGTTGGTTTGCATCTGCCTCAAGGAGAACTGAGAGACTTAATTAGATCCCCTCTGGAGGTAAACTTGCTAAAGGCAGTACGTGAGAGGGGCGCAGTGTGGGGCTGTTACCACTGACCACTCTGAAGAGTGTCTTCTGGTAACAGGTGAGAGGCAGTAGTAGCCTCAGCAAAACTACTTTCTTGGTGCCTCCCTGCTGCAGGGAAGCTGGGTCTCCTCCCTCCGGGGCTCCTCCCCAACCAGCCTATCTTGCACAGCTCAGGGAGTCCTGGCAAGTAGGGAACAGCTGTCCCCCTGGCCGGCTCCACCTCACTTTCTATTCCTTCCCCATGCTTGTGACCAGAGACTGACAGGTCGTCCCTGTGACCCACAAGCATTCTGTTCACTCTGCCCCTCCCTTGCTGGTCTGGGGATGAGGCAGAGGGCCCCATTGACTTTTGCCCTGAATTTTCAGCTTTCTGAAATGAACAAAACTCGGGGAAAGTCTAATGTCCATAGGTCCCAAAGAGGGATGAGAGATTAAAATTCAAGAAAGAGTTTTTAAAAATTGTACTTCTTTGGCCTTTTAGATACCAATGCCCTGGTAACTGATCCTTAGAACCCCTGGCACCAAAATGAGGGGCAAACAGATAATGCTCTCTGGTTTGGGCCTGAGGCCACTATCACTCGCAACTTTGCCCAAGTCCAACTATAGACAGGTCTCTTCAGGATCCTACAAACTTGTATTGTTATTGTTCCTCTATACAACGTGCCTTCTTTCCTTAGCGGTGTTTTTCTCTTTACCACTTGCTTTGAGCAGTGTGATATAGCTTCGTTTAGTTTCTTCACGTATCCTGTGTTTGGGGCTCATTGAAATCGGTGGTTTTCTTTGAGTGTAAAAGATTTTTAGCCATTATTTTTTTGTGTTTCTTCCTGTCTGTCCTCTCATTGGAGGACTCCATCTACACACATACTAGTCTTCTTGAAATTTTCCCTCAGCTTACCAAATCTATTTTCATTTTTAAAATTTTTTCTCTTTGTGTTTCATTTTTAATAGTAGTTTCTAATGGCATGTATTCAGATTCACTAATCCCTTCATCCACAATACAGAATGTGTCACTAGTACCATTCACAGTATTTCCCATTGCAGAGATCATAGTTTTCATCTCTAGAAGTTTGACTAGTGTCTTTTTTTTTTTTTACATCTTCTATGTCACAACAGCAATCACTGTTTTAATGTCCATGTCTACTACTTCTGCAAGTCAGTACATGTTCTGCCTGTGAACATAAGGCAGTTCTTTGAGTCCACCTTATTGACTGCCATGGAGTGAGGACAAGAGTTTTATTTCCTCCCATTGGTGAAGTTCTGACCCGTGTGAGTAAGCAGGTATTCATGAATCTACATTGCATCCCTGAGCTCCCAAGTTCAGTGATTTAACTGAAGAAACCATAGGGGTGTTAGGACAAGGAGTAAACATTTTTAAAAATTGTAATTGCATACTTTTCTTGTTATTCTTATCAACGTAAAGAATTTCTAATGTCAGAAAAGTAGTAGATAATCAAATTCCAAAGTCTTGATTCAGTCATCTTAATAATTTTCTGGTAAAAGGTTAAATACATAAAAATTAATAATATGGTTCCACTGCTCTGCTGCCAAAAGCAGGGAATATGCCATTGAAATAATTATAGCATAAGATCTGAAGTTGAGCATAGAAATGTTAGATACATATAAATATCTTTGTAATAAAATATTAAAGTCCCAACTCTGGCTATAATAAAGTTGCTATTTGACCTTGGTAAATCCTTTACCGAGAATGAGTCTTTTTTTTTTTTTTTAAAGATTTTACTTATTTATTTGACAGAGAGAGAGAGAGAGAACACAAGCATGGGGAGTGGCAGGAGAGGGAGAGGGACAGGCAGGCTCCCCAATGAGCAGGGAGCCTGATGCGGGACTCGATTCCAAGGTCCTGGGGTCATGACCTGAGCTGAAGGCAGACGCTTAACCAACTGAGCCACCCAGGCATCCCTGCAAAAATGAGTCTTAATTTTCTTACCTTCCTTAGAGTAGAATAGTAATTCTATATAAAAAGGTCATTGTGAGGCTTAAAATGATTTATAAGGAAGCTTTTAATAAACACTGAAATTTAAGTAAACTTAAGAGAGTATTCTTATTTATGTACTTTAATTAAGACACATTAAATTCTATGGTGATGATGGTTTATTTGCAAATAACTGTATACTACGTCCTAATCAGCCTTTGTCTTCAGATAGCACCTGCTACTCCTAATGTATGCTGTCTTGATTAACAGAAAAAATACTTTGTACTGGTGTTCACTCCAGATTGTTTTACTCTTTTCCATTTCTTTTGCTCTAGAGACTAAAACACTCCACATTTTAAAGCATCCTATATAAAATATAAGTGGAAAAATATTAAAAAATGGCAAATTGGTTATATACTAGCATACTTATAAAATCTTTTTTTAATTTAGCTTTTATAGAGATACTTGGTTTTTTTTTAATCAACACAATTAAATACTAGGTATCCTAGTATATAGAAGTTTTTGTGTCCTAGGAGCCAGAAGAATTGGACTCTTGTTTTAATCTAAAAGCACACATATGGTCTAAGAAAGCTGTATCAATTCTGGGCCTGTTTTCTCATCTGTGAAAATAGAGATTGTATTATATGACTTCTTAGTAACTTCTAATTGGGATAATTATGTGCTTTATAGATACATACATCAAAGAATTATTGGAATTCAAACTTGTTAATACTGGAAATTTTAATTTTATATTATGGAATATTCTAAGCCTAAGGAAGCAGAAAGAACATATCACTGATACCCAATTTACAGTTCCTGCAACTTAGACAATTATCAATATATGGGCAATTTTATTTTATCTATACACCTACTAGTTTCCACCTTTCACATTATTATAAATCACATTCCATACATCAAATAATTTTATCCGTAAACATATTGATATATATCTAGAAAACTTGCTGTTATGTGATCCCATTAGTCTACCCAAAGATGAAGAACAATGACTAGTTAAAAGTCAAGCCAGTGTTCAAATTCCTTTAATTTACCCATAAAGTTTTAAAATATATTTTAGATTGTTTTTTAGAATTTTGATCAGTTGTTATGTCTCTAAAGTATATAGAATCTGTAAGTTTTCTCTTCCTGTCTCGTATCTATTTAAGAAACTGGATAATTTACTCCTTGGAGTACCTATAGTCTGAGTTCTCCTGATTTCATTTCTAGTTGTCATTTACTATGTGTTTATTTCCATTATTTTGATAAATAAAGAAGTTTGAAGTCAGATTCACATTTGACCAATGAGATAAATCGGATTCAGGTTCAGGTTTGACTTTCTGACAAGACAATTTTATAGGTTGCTTTGTGGTTGTCTCCATTTTGTGATGTTAACAGCCATTTTTTTCTAGATCCATTATTTCATTAGAAGTTGCAAATGATGACATTCTGTCACTCCTTCTTCGTTATTACCTGCAATTTCTGTAAATAGTCTATAGGGTAGGCAAAACTTTAATTCTAACATCTTAGGGTGTCCACTGGGTCAGAGAATTAAAATGACACAAGATATTAACAGCAGAAAAGCATATAGATTTTTACATGTTAATGGAAGCCTCCATAGGCAAAAGAAGTCTCAAAGAAAGCTGGGTGTTTATGTACTAAATTGAACAAAGGTAGGTAATTACAGACAAATAACTAAAATATATACAGAAACTATAGGAAGATGAGAGCTATTTTAATAAGGTCTGTTTGTACAGATTTCTTTCAGCCTCAACTCTCTGTCTTTGGTGTAAAGAATATTTCTTCTTGGTAGAAGGAGAGTACCTTTCACACTGAAGTTTTATCTCCTGCTTTTGTGAAGAAAGGGTAGGTCAGAGTGCCTTGTCCTTCTTGCACCTACTATTTTCCAGGTCCCTTTAGTTCAAAATAATCTTTATGCCAAAGTGGCATAAACATATTTGATACCTTTTAATACTTTATAATTATTTTTTTATGAAGCTTAAATTGTTTTTACTTTGGCCAGAAGCAGCCTCCTTAAGTTGGGTCCAGAATCCTTTTGGAATACCCTTTGTTATTTTTAGAAACTCCCTTAGTTTTTGGCATGACAGATCTTGGTGTATACCCGCCTTGGAATCCTCAACAAAAACTTCATTCAAGCATCCCTGACTCCTTTCTTTGAGAAGTGCTTCTCAGGTCACAGTCCAAGCACTAGCGATGTTCATATTTACTAGATTCACCCTGGTGTCTAGTCCTTTTTATTAGAAAGGAAAAGTTAACAAATTATATTTCTTATACGGTAAATTCATCATGAATTCATACTGAAACTTGCAATTCAAATTCAGGATGACAAATATTTTACTTAATCATTTACAACTATTTCTCATTTGCCCCATTTTGAAAATCTGGTCCCCAACATCACCAGCATAATTATTTATTTGCTTTATCATATGATACAATTGCAACTATATTGCAATTATTATGCTAACACTACCTCCAAACTTAAAACAGTCTTAAAATAACAATACCAGCACTACTTCCAACCTCATGACTAAAATGAGATTAAGATTTTCCTTTTGCTTTTGTTTGTTTTTTTGTCCTTTGAGTAACTTAGAGTATTTGACGACATTTGAGATAATTTTTCTATTAGTTATCCCAACCACTGGCATACAGTTAAGGTCATTTGTGAAATTTGGATTTCAGATTTTATGAAGTTATTTTAAAGAAAAATTTCTTTTTTTTTTTAAGATTTTATTTATTTATTTGGCAGAGAGAGAGAGACAGCCAGCGAGAGAGGGAACACAAGCAGGGGGAGTGGGAGAGGAAGAAGCAGGCTCCCCGTGGAGGAGCCTGATGTGGGGCTCGATCCCAGAACGCCGGGATCACGCCCTGAGCCGAAGGCAGATGCTTAACGACTGAGCCACCCAGGCGCCCGATAAAGAAAAATTTCTTATGCTGATACATAAATGAGACATATAGTTATCATGTTAAATACATACAGTAGCCTAAGAACCAGCATCTTTGCATACATATATATATACACACACAAATGTATATGCACCCTTAATAAGGAAGTATGTATAATCTCTTACTGTTATTGAATGTTGAAATATAGCTTAAGGGATGCCTGGATGTCTCAGTCGGTTAAGAGTCTGCCTTCTGCTCAGGTCATGATCCCGGGCTCCTGGGATTGAGCGCCAGGTCAGGCTCCCTGCTCACTGGGGAGCTTGCTTCTCCCTTTCCCTCTACCTTACCCCACTCATGTGTTTTCTCTCTACTTTCTCTCTCTCTTAAATAAATAAATAAATAAATAAATAAAATCTTTTAAAAAAATATAGCTTAAGATTGAATTTGTTCAAATGCCTTTTCTCGCACTAAAGATATGATTACATGAGGTTTTTCCTTAGACCTGTTAATATAATGGATTATATCAGTGTGTTTTTTAATACCGGAAAACCTTTGTTTTCTAGAATTAACCCTACTCAGTCACTATGTATTATTTTTAAACATATTACTGGATTCTGCCTGTTAACATTTCTTTTAGGATTTTACCTCAATTTTCTAAAGTGACCAATTTTAGGCCATTTTTTTGGTAAAATATTTTTATGTTTGAGCATTAGTATTACAGTTACTTATTTAAAAGAATTCAAAAATTGGAAATTTTATATCAGTGCTCTAGAGAACTTAGAATGGCATTTAATCATGTAAATTTTAAGGCTGTGACAAGGCACCCCTTTGAAAATATCTGGGCCTGATGGCTTTTATGAGTGATCTCTTTAGCTACTCTTTTATTTCTCCTGTGCTTATTGATCCTTTTAAGAATTATAGACTAGAATCATTGTCTGTAAGTTGTCTTTTCATAGAAAACTGTCCATTTAAGTTTTCAAATGTATTTATTATAATTGCACATAAATCTGACAATATTTTTATTTACTCAGTTTTGATAATTTTTCCCCTTTCCATTTCCAATTTTTTTTTTGTTTTCTGTATATTTTCCTGATTAAATTGGCTAATGGCTTGTTTACTTTTTTTTTCCTTAGTAATGAAGATTACAGTTTCACACACAATTCAGATAACAAACCTACATTTGAATCCTGACCCGGTTACTTAGATTTTGTCAGATTATTAAATCTCTCTAAATTTCTTTATATGTAAAGGAGTAATACACATTGTAAGGATTTAAAAGAATAAAAAAATATAAGATTCTTAGCTCAAAAACTGGTACCTGATAATCAGTATTTGCTGTCATTATTATTAGTCACTATTAGTAACAAATGAAATAGAAAACATATTCTTATTCCCATACATATATTCTTAATTATTTTGGCAGAACCACTTATTAGTTGTACTAAGATATATGACAATTATCTTACTTTGAACAGCTGCACAGTTAATGGAAGTAGGGTAAATCACTTCATAAAATTAGCTTTGCTAAAATTATGAATATTATAGCCGTGGATGGTTAGATCTAGTATAGTATTGTTCTTAATGATAATTTTGTTTTCAAATTTAGATTGGTATTTTCCATAAAAAACAATTTTAAATTCCTGGTTTTTTACATAATTATCATTCAGCACAAATAGACAAGAAACAAAACTAAAAAAGTGGATTAAAACTACAAATGCTGACAGTGGAAATGACTATGAAATAATCTTCTTATGTTATGCAGCTAATGTTTGAAATCCTATCAATGTCTACTTCATTTTTGGCTTTTTTTGAAAGCTATCTTATTATTATTATTTTTTAATCAACGTCTACTTCAAATGAAGGAGTGACTTTCACAGTATTTTGTAAAGGAGTGAGTAAAAAGGAAAAGGAAAACAGAATATCAAACAGTTTCAACATACCAAAGAGAGAAAATAATTTTAACCCCCACCCTACAACATCATAGATAGGTAGATTAGGTACTTAAGTAGCATCACATTGTAAAAATTACAATATCTAATTTGTAATTATGAGGCACTCTAATAAGTGTAGAAATTAGAAAACTCTAAAATACAGTTAACTTTTATCTCAGTGACTAGTACGGCCTTCTTTCTAAATTGCACTGTAAGTCTAATATTTGTACTATGTGAAGACCAAATTAACATCAGGAATGCCGTGGTGTATATTTGTATGTGGTGTGTGCCTGCGTGTGTGTGTGCATGTGTGTGTGAGAGAGAGTGAGAGAGAGACAGAGAGAGAAAGAGAGAGCTCTCTATAGTTTTAGGAAATTTCAATGTTTTAATGGATTATCATTCTGTTACATTTCAAAACATTTTTTTTAAAGATTTTATTTATTTATTTGACAGAGAGAGACAGCCAGCGAGAGAGGGAACACAGCAGGGGGAGTGGGAGAGGAAGAAGCAGGCTCCCAGTGGAGGAGCCTGATGTGGGGCTGGATCCCAGAATGCTGGGATCACGCCCTGAGCCGAAGGCAGACGCTTAACAACTGTGCCACCCAGGCGCCCCTCAAAACATTTTTAAATGCAAATTTCCTTTCAGAAGTGGGTAAGATAACTATTAATTTGTTATTCATGCAACAACCATTTTTTTAGTTACTTTTTAGTTATATGCCTGCAGAATGTTAAGATTTTGCCATGTTAAAATTAAAATGATATGGACAACTAAACATGTAAATCTATAATTACAATAAAATGCAGTAAGTACTGCAATACTTAAAGTTTTGATACCTTGCAGCTATTTCTAATAGTTTATCATCCCATACCACATATGTACATATTTATGTATATCTTTACAAAAAATTTATAATCCCAAAAGTAAACCTGCTGTCCTTCTATTGCTTAAAAAAAGTGCATAATTTTCTTTAAATATAAAGTATGGTAAAATCATAATAACCATGTCCTGATTAAATAAACAATTTAAAATCCCTTTCACAAATGTTCATGTTGCAGGAGTTCTTACTGAGTAAAATGACAACTTTTTTTTTCTTTTAAAGCTTGTTCTCTGCTTTTGTGTCTATTAACAATGGAATCAGGCATGTCCCTGAGGCTGGGGCACAAGATCTTTTTGAGAGACTGGGAGATGTGCTATCATTTGTGACAAGGAAAAGTGAGCATGGTGAGAAGGAGGGGAGGGACTCCATACTGGATATAACTTTGACTTTCAGAATAAAACACTTTGTGTAATTTTTTTTTTAACCAGATTTCTCCTTCCCTTTTTCCCACTCCAATTATCTCTCTTATTCAACTCCTATTACAGATCTCAGCCTCTGGCAAAAGTGGCACACAGAAAGATTCCTCGGAGGCAGCAGCTCACGCTCATCCCTGGATTGCCCAATAGTCCCTCTAAATTTTGTGGCTTGACTTCCCAGAGCACATCACCCTCACAATAGCAGCCAGTGACCCCGAAATGATAAGTAGGAGCAAAATGTCCCAACTGCTTATGGTAACTTTACTTGCCCAAGGTCAGAACAACCCAGTTATCTGTTTAGGAATCCCTGATGAGGAATTGTAGGATTTTACCTTTCTTCTGAATGAGTCTGAAACTCCAAAATGCCTTGTAAAAACAGAACTGCGAATTTGAAAATATAAATCGTCTTTGTGACAGCATTGTCTTTAATCTTGAGACTAAGAATTCTTTAGACTATCACATAACCAGTGATTTGCTTGAATGACAGTACCTAAAAAGAACATGCATCGTAGGCCCTCTGGGACTCGGCGACAGTTCTTCATAAATAGACTTAGTCAAGAAAGTTGCAGGGATGGGTGGATTCATAGAGAATAGCTTAGAAAGCAGCCCAGGGAGGTAGGTCTAATCGTCAAACTAATCAAATAAATGGGTTGAACTTCTCTTGTTATTCCTGGAAGATGGCAGCCTCTTTTTTTAGAAAGCATTACAAATTTCATTCTCATCTAACAAAAATTTGTGATTATCCAATTAGAAAGTAGCTCTACTGGGGCGCCTGGGTGGCACAGCGGTTAAGCCGCTGCCTTCGGCTCAGGGCATGATCCTGGCGTTATGGGATCGAGCCCCACTTCAGGCTCCTCCGCTATGAGCCTGCTTCTTCCTCTCCCACTCCCCCTGCTTGTGTTCCGTCTCTCGCTGGCTGTCTCTATCTCTGTCGAATAAATAAATAAAATCTTTGAAAAAAAAAAAGAAAAGAAAGTAGCTCTACTGCTAAGATGTTTGTTTAATTAAAGACGTTTGGCATAATTTCTCTTTCTTAGGTCTTAAATCTTAAGAGTGATACTGGCCAGTCAGCAGTTATAGAATGCTACATTTCTCCATCCCTCAGCGTCACCATTCCCAAGTAGCCGATGGACTCTTATCAATCATAGATATAGCCATAAATTATTGCATGTTTACTAAGAGACATGCATTTTATATGCATTCATTTAATTCTCAAAAATTTAGAAATCTGGTATTATTTTGCTATTATTTTTTATGCAGATTAAAAAACAGCCTAAAAAACATGTAATTATTCAAAAGCCTCATTGATAATAAGTAGAAATCAGGTATTTGAAGCCTAGGTTTTTCTGGCTTGAAAGCCCACTGTCTATCCAGCCTAAAGCAATGATTCTCATTGTTTTATAGTCAAACCAACTGTAAGTATGCCTTATAATAAGTGATGCTAATTTATTGAGGTGTGGTGTTGCCAGGGTAGCAGTTTACTGGCTTCTACTAGGGGAAATGCTGACTCTCTAAATTATCTCAATATTTCAATCACTATTTAAATAGCACCAACTAAGGTAATAAAATATTGGATGTGAATGAGGATATATAACATTTAATGGAATTTATAAAGGAAAATAAACTGAGGAGGGGATATGAAACACCAGTTAGGAGATTGTGTATATAAGAAATATACATATATATATATATATATATATATATATATATGTATTATATGTATATGTATACACACACACACACACAGATGTTCGGATACACACACACACTCTTTTATACAGTTCTTTGATAATGTTTCATTTGGTCCTACATAATTAAAGAACATAATTACTGAGTTAATTGATGGTTATGTTTTGATACACAGTACCCAGCTAATCAAGTAAAATAAATGAGCAAGTGAATCAATGGATTTCATACATTTACATATCAAATATGTAAGAGATCTCTATTATTTTATCTAGTAAAACTTCCAAAAGACACTAGAAGTAGTTGTTAAAAACAAAACATTTTGTTTAATTATTCTACGTTGCTTCATGCCACCAGTGTGGTACTAAAAATTAGTTACCAATAGTTGCTTCATGAGAAAATAGATGCATGTGCATAAAAATATGGCATATTCCTTATCTAAAAGCAATTTTTGTACAAATTACTGCACGTTCTTATTTTTAATGTTTTGGGATACCCATGCAGTACTACAAAATAGTTGTCAATATTTTTGGATGGAAAATGACTAAATTATTTTATTTTAAAAGCCTTGTAATTGGGGTTCCTGGGTGTCTCAGTCAGTTAAGCGTCTGTCTTCAGCTCAGGTCATGACTCCAGGGTCCTGGGATTGAGCCCCACGTGGGGCTCCCTGGTCAGTGGGGAGCCTGCTTCTCTTTCTTCTTCTGCCCCCTGCCCCTGCTCATGCTTTCTCTCTCTCTCTCTCTCACATGAATAAATAAAAACTTTAAAAAAAATTGAAAACTTATAATTGATCTTTAATATACTGGAGCATTGATACAAAAGTATGCAACATACTACAAAGTACAACTTTATAAGAGCCTATATCCATGTCAACTGGAAATATTTTGGGGGAATAGTTGTGACTCAATCTTCCTTCCTTCCTTCCTTCCTTCCTTCCTTCCTTCCTTCCTTCCTTCCTTCCTTCCTTTCTTCCTTCCTGTCCTCTATATCTTATCTTTGAGAAGTTCTTTCTCTACACCTTATACACCGTCATATATTTGCTATCATAAACTTCAATGTAAGCTATACTTGTAAAAAAAACTTTAAGTAAAATTGTCTTAAAAAGCACTTAAAGGGCTCCTGAGTGGCTCAGTAGGTTAAGCATCTGCTTTCCCCTCAAGTCATGATCCCAGGGTTCCTGGATTGAGCCCTGCTTAGGCCCCCTGCTAACCAGGAGTCTGACTCTCCTTTTCCCTCTGTCTCTCTCTCTGGCTAGTACTCTCTCTCCTCTCCCCCATCTCTCTAAAAATAGATAAATGTCTAAATAAATATCTAAAAAATAAATAAATGAAATCTTAAAAAAAAAAAGAACACTTAAAGCAGTATCCTTGTAGTAAATTTGAAAACTTTTTGTATAACAAACAAATCCTCACATATTTCAGCTATATATTTTGTTAGAAAACTATTCCTTATAAAATAATCTTAATTATTTTGAAATATAATCTAGATATTTTGATTTAGCAATATCTAAAAATGCATAACAGGAAATCACTTGGTATCAGAATATTTAGTACCTCAAGTTATATAATACATATTCTTGGTGATCCAATGTGCTGCACTGAATTAGTCATGTATTACTGTGTAACAAATCACCTCTAAAATTATCGGCCTAAAACAAAAATGCTAATCATTATCACTCATCCTGTTAAAATTTCAAGCTGACAAGAACACAGATATTCCCAGTACACATGGCCTCAGGTGGAAGACTCAGAATATGGTGGTTAGTAGGAAGCGAAAGCTCATTCACTCACACATCTGGTGGTTGGTGTTGTCTGCAGGCTGGAGCCTAGCTGAACGTTTGGCCAGGAATAGTTACACATGCCTCTCCACATAGCCTGGGCTTCCTTACAACATGTTGGCTAGGTTCCATTGATAAGTGCCCCAGGTGAGAGAGAAAACAGGGTGGAAACTGAGGAATTCCCTTTTTGTCCAAGCTTCGGAAGTCAAATAGCATCCCTTCCACCACATTCTATTCCTTAGGCTGTGGCACAGATCTGTCCAGCATCAGTGGGAAGGAACAAAAATCCCTCACCTCTTCCAAAGGCCTGTCAACATCACACTATAAGAAGATTATGTAGGGTGGGATATACCATGTTACCATAATTTTGCCTTTGGACTCCAAAAATATATATGTAAACAGTTCTAATTCTTTCCCTCCCACAAACCCCAAAGTTTTATCCCATTTTATCAGCTAAAAATCCAGTATCTTATCATGTAAATAAGGCTCAGATGCATATGAATGTCCTTTGTTGCAGCTTCTGGAGTAGAGCACTTCAAGTACAGTTTCTTGCATTCTAAAGACCCATGAAATTAAGAGAAAAATGAATACGCCCCCCACATCCAATATGCAGAGGTTATACAGACATGGTATAATTGCCACAGATGCCCCTGTTTAATGAGGGAGAAAACTGAAGGCATGCAGATACCACTGGTTCATAGAGGTTACAAAATTCATAATACAGGACACTTGCTGATAATTTGTTTAGAATTCAGTGTTAGGGGCGCCTGGGTAGCGCAGTTGTTAGGCGTCTGTCTTCAGCTCAGGGTGTGATCCCGGCATTCCCCGGTCGAGTCCCACATCGGGCTCCTCCGCTGGGAGCCTGCTTCTTCCTCTCCCACTCCCCTGCTGTGTTCCCTCTCTTGCTGGCTGTCTCTCTGTCACATAAATAAATAAAAATCTTAAAAAAAAAAAAAAAAAAGAATTCAGTGCTACTTTCTGGGAATGATTTTCCACAGTTGTTCTTGTTTTTAAGATTTATTTATTTGAGAGAGAGAGGTGGAGCAGAGGAAGAGGGAGAGAGACTCCCAAATAGACTCCTGGCTCAGCACGGAGCCCTACACAGGGCTCAATCTAATGACCCTGAGATCATGACCTGAGCCAAACTCAAGAGTCAGAGGCCTAACTGACTGAGACACCCAGGCACCCCAGCTGTTTGATACACATTCTAGTTTCTTGGTTACTTTCTAAGTCATTATTCCATTTCCATAAGAAATAGCCAATGTTTGTAGCTGAATATTTTTCTCAGCCTGCCTCTATTTGTAATTTGGACTCCAAAGTCATATTTGTATTTTGTACTATCTCCACCTTTGGATTATGATCTGGTTGTATGTTTGTCAATAGAATTCTTTTAAAAATTTTGTGGGTTTTCTATGGAACTTGTAGGGATCTTTTTCTATTAGAAAAAGCCTCATATAAAAATTTGAGTGAAATTTATTCTGCTGTATCTTGGATTTCTCATAAAGATTTGGAGGATAACAGCATTAGGATTCTTAGAGGCACTTATTTTCTGTTTGGGACAACAATTTAAAACTTTCTGAGATCTTCACAAGACTTTTATAGTCACAACATCAGCTTCATCTCTAGATTATGTTTTTCAACAATGCCTTTGATGTAAGATTAGCTCAGATGTCATTTCACATTTTAGCATCATTTCTCATCTGGAAAGCCTGGGAGTCAGAAAACTTATTTTCAGACACAGAAAGTAATAGCTTCTCTATGTTTATTCACTCATTCTTTAACTTATCTCTCTGCATTCACATCTTACTAAATACATTCAGAAGAAGCAAGCCAACATTTTCAACAGAAATGTCCTTAATTGCATCATCATTTCATTAGGTATATTTTCTCCTTTTTTTGTTATGGTAGGTAATAGCTTATTTGTTTTTCCCCTTTCTTCTTCTTCTTCTTCTTCTTCTTCTTCTTCTTCTTCTTCTTCTTCTTCTTCTCCTTCTCCTTCTCCTTCTTCTCCTTCTTCTCCTCCTCCTCCTCCTCCTCCTCCTCCTCCTCCTCCT
>NW_024423344.1:32059068-32112406 GCF_017311325.1 Ursus maritimus | reverse complement strand
TTTTTTTTTTTTTTTAACTTTTTACCACTACATAAGAATACTTACAGCATCTTCAAGGGTCATCAGACTTCTGCTAACATTCTTTTCAAGGTCATTTCAACTTCTAACTGTTCCTTGGTCTCAAAGTCAGTGACCCAAATTTTAGATTTTTTTTTCTTGGTGGAAGAACTAAACTTTTAGCTGCAGATCAATAAGTAATTAATCTATGTTAGCTATTTATCAACATAACATTAGCCCTAAACCTAGTGATTTTACAGCAACAACCTAACATTTTCTAAGGACTAGGATTTCAGGTAGTGCACAGACAACATTTCTTTTTTTATGCTCCATGATGCCTAATATCTCATTTGGGAGACGTGAAGGTTGAGGCGTAGAATTATCTGAAGGCTTACCACTTATGTATTCAGGAGCTGAGGCAAATGTTGGTTGAGTTACTTGTGAGAGTTATTAACAGGAGTATACTTTCATGGACCCTCCATATGGCTTATGCTTTCTGCAAGATGATGGTTGGGTCCACAAAAAGTGTACATAGAGAGAGAGAGACAGGCAGAGTCATGTTACCTTTTATAACCTTTTAGCTTTAGAAGNNNTGTAGGATTACTTCTGTCACATTCTAATGAGTGAGGCAGTTACTGTGCTCTGTCCAGTTTCAAGTAGGGTGAGGGGAATAACATCATCTTTTGGTAGAGGTGTGTACACCATAGTATAAGAAGAGTATATGGGATTGGATCTATATTGGGGTGGTCATATTTGGAAAATACAATCTTCAGCATCTAGCAACAGGAGTTAACTCAAAAAATACCAAGAGACTGAGAAATTCCAGAACTCATGAGGAAGAACTTATTATAGGATTGGCAGGTTCCATAATAAAAAAAAAGAGTAGCTTTAAGTATACCACCAATTTTTCATAATATATTGAAGTATCAGTCAATTTTCTGTCAACAATTATATAAATAACATATTTTTAATGTTAAGGATAAAGGCACATATTTTTAATGTTAAGGATAAAATAACAGATTTTTAATGTTAAGGATAAAGAATATATACATTCTCAAATTAGAGTAAAATTTTATTTTACCTAGTGATTCCTGTCTATAAAGAGTGGCAAATCGAATATTTACATATTCCAATGCAGGTAAAACGTCACAGGTATGTATGCCACGTGCATTTTTTTTTAATTTTTTTTATTTATTCATTCGACAGAAAGAGAGAGACAGCCAGCGAGAGAGGGAACACAAGCAGGGGGAGTGGGAGAGGAAGAAGCAGGCTCCCAGCGGAGGAGCCTGATGTGGGGCTCGATCCCAGAATGCCAGGATCACGCCCTGAGCCAAAGGCAGACACTTAACGACTGAGCCACCTAGGCGCCCCTGCCACGTGTATTTTTAACAGTACTTTATCATTAATTCAGTTTGGGAAGTGAGCAGAAATAAAACTGATAAGATTAAACTCTATGGAATGGTGTGATTGAAATATTTTTTGTAAGATATCAATATAAATTATCATAATTTATTTCATTTTCTGCCAAAAATCTCCATTTTACATAACTGAGGTCACAGTCTTTAGCTAAAGGTTTGGGAAACTAATGGTAAAGCATGAATGAAAATAATGCATACCTAAGGTTTAAAGGCATACAGGAACTTCTTTCTTTATTCATTTCTTCCTGTAATTTCCTATGTATTTCCTGGTGGTTAGTGAAAAGATACTGAAATTATGGCCAGAAGAAAGTTCCAAAAAACACAGATGTGAGCCATTTGCCCAAAAGCTGTCTGATAAAAGTCTAGAGAATTTGGAAGATCTAGGGTCTAACATTTTATGTTCTGGTGGAAATATAGGCCATAGTATAACTTCCCATGATGTGTGTATACTTGTATGCATACAAATCTAAAGGTGGACCAAAACAAAACCAACCAACCAACCAACCAGCCAGCCAGTAAAGAATAAAGGCTATCGATTTACACTCTGGGTGAAGCTGCAGATAAAAAGTGTTTTCCCGGTGAGAAGGACTCATTTTCTTCACAAGAAGCTTTAACAATACCGATCATTTACTGCATCCTTAGTACTTAAGATAGGTGAATGGCAGGCAGAACAAAAATCAAGTAGCCATTATCATTACCATCACTCTCATTCATCAGCAGCATATCAGTGCTTTGTGCATATGATGAATGATAAAATAAATCCACTATTAAGTGTAGGTTGATGGATGATTTTAACACCTCATAGCTTTCTCAGTGTATGAACTGTTAGAAGTCATCATAAACTGTGTCATTAGTGTAATCAGTAGAATACCATTGCATTTGCTGCTTATTTGTCAAATAGGTTTTAACTAAAAGCTTTTAAAAAAGACTCAAGTGCTTTGTTTCCCACAGGTGCTCAATAAACCAGCAACCATTGTCACATCATGAATGACAGACCATGGGGATAGACAGACTATGTCTGGTCTCTACAGTACTCTATGTTCTTCCAGAAAACTGAGCTGAATTCTACAGGAATTACCTGGGCTTGTTTTTGTTGGAAAATTTTGAACTTTTCCACCACAAGTGCGGTAGGATCGAATGGTTTTCATAATGCCTACCTAAAAAGGCATTGGTAAAGCTGACAGTTTTAAAATATTTGTTTTTCTACCTGCTGACTTGCCAAAAGGTTCCAAATACCTTTTTCTGATCTTCCCATGGTCCAGGTAGGAGTGTAAATGGGAACTGTGAGTTAGTGGAGTTTGCTTGAGACCTGCTGCGTACTATATTATCAGTGGCTATTTCAAAGACCAGCATTAATAAACATTCAACTCTATTTCCTATTAATGATAGTTCTTTAACCTTCACTGCAAGCCTCAGGACTGGAAAAGGAAAATTCATTGCTGCTGACTTTGAATGTGAACAGAGGACATTAAAATTTGAAGCTAAACTCTGTGTGGGCAAATTTATATCCAAGTGGCAGTAAAATAGCACATTAAGAAAGACTTTCCTGCTGTTATTTTTTTCCTTTGCTGATTATTACCCTCCCAGTGTTCCTATGCATACTGAAGTACAATATGCATATAGATGTGGGCCATTGAGAGTAATATCAGTAAGAGCAGAAGCCCTGGACAGTCCCTCATTCATATCCTACCCTCATGAGTATAAAAGGGAGGCAAAGCCAGGGGTCTTGCTCAGGAGACTATGAAACCAGCTGGAAATCAATGGATTATAAATAACTTCTATATTTTTAGTATTTTCACAAAAGAAGTAAATTCTCTGTCTTGATATTTTAGGAAAAATATTTGTGGTTGAAAGTATGTGGAAAGCACCATTAATCAACATTGCCATTGTACACTATGTTATCTACAATCAGGATGTATAAGGGTAAGAGACACTGATATTTGTTGATGACTATAAGGATTAGTCAATAGTTCAAGGGAATCAATAATTTTATCATACATGTGTAGAATCCTTGCTAGTGAACACAGTGTAAAGTGCCCTAGCATCAATTAAATTTATACAAGTAAGAAGTCTTGTGTATCATTGATATAACGTTTCAAACAGAAAGGACATTGAGTATCTCTTCTCTTTCAAACTTGTATAAAGCAAAAAAGATCCACATTAATGAAATATTAAGTTTGACTCAGTTAAGTATATGAAAATTAAAGTCATCACAACAATAATGTTATTTGCTTTCCCTACACTCCACTTGGGTCACACATTATCTCCTTGAAATTCTTTTCTACCTGGATGCTATGGCTCTGGATGTTCTTGAACTGGTCTCACCTAGAACCAGATTTTGGGCATTTCCACTTGTTGTCTGATCAAAAGTTCGAATTAATTATTTCAAAAATTGAATTAAGTGTGTTTCCCAACTGTTTCTAAATCTCTTATTCATTAAAGTTATCATGTGCTCCAATTTATCAAGTTTTTAAATATCAGACTTATATTTTTCTTGTGTATATCCACATTCAATAGGTTATATCAGTTTTACAAAATGTCACTCATTTTTCTTGTTTTTGTTTGTTAGATTATTTTCCACTTGAGGCCTTTATTATCTTTTGTCTAATTTATGTCAATACTTCTGTAACTTTTACCACAAATTTCTCTACCTCCTTCCAATTTTATCATTCTCTAAGGTCAAAGCATCTTCCCAAACCACAAATTTCAACATTCTTCTCTCCTGTGCAGAAACCATAGGTGCCTCTTATTTGCACATATAAATATTCTAAGTTCTTCAGGAATACATTCAGAGGCCTCTATAATCTGGCTCTAACATAAGTTTCCCATGATTACAGTGATCCTTTTTCCTAGAAAGACTGCAATGGACAACTTAGTGTTCCCAGTCTGAACATGGTTTTTTCTGCACTTCTGCTCCCTCAGTTCAATCCTTCCACTGCAGTCTCTTCACAACCCATAGAGTAGTTAAAAACCTATCTATTCTACTGTTATCGGCTGAATTGTGTTCTCTCAAAATTCTTATGTTGAAGTCCCAATGCATGCCTTAGAATATAACTGTGTTTGGAGATAGGGGCCTTACAGAGGTGATGAGATTAAGATGAGACTGTTAGAATGGGCCACCATTCTGACTGGTATTCCTATAAGAAGAGTGAATTTGGACACACAGGGAGACACCAGGGGTACACGCACACACAGGGATGACCATGTAAAAAGGCAACAAGTAAGCAGCTATCTGCAAACCAAGGAGAGAGGCTGTAGAGGAACCAAACCTGCTGGCATCTTGATCTTGGACTTCTGGCCTCTAGAACTATGAGAAAATATATTTCCATTGTTTAAGTCACTCAATCTGTGTTAGTTTGTTATGGCAGGCCCAGCAAACTAATACACCTAAAAAAACAGCTAACTTGCCATGTACTTCATAGAATCTGTACCATACCTCAGTAATACCATGTGAGTCCAAACTGGGACAATTTTGAAAATAAAAATTGAAGGTAAAGAAAAAAGAAAATTATACAATCTTGAATCATATATTTATTGAAATATTTTAATGTAGACCATCAAATATCTTAAACATAAATTTGAAAAAATATTTTTATAAAAACTCATGTGCAAGTATTGAAGTAAAATTTAAAAATTCTTCTATTTATAATTACATAGCCCAAATAGTTAGTAGTCATATATTTTATTAGCTCCTTAGATGTATCTATTACTCATGCTGTATCATTGATAGCTTAATAAAAAAATTATTATTTTTATATATGGCCTTATTTATAACTTCTCAGAAAATTATCTTCAGTTATTCTGTTGCATATTTAGGTTAGATATTTTGACCTTTAACTGTGTTAGATATTTGACCTTTAACCTTTTAATTGCAAAAAAAAATTACTTCATTGCTCTCGTTGAAGGTTCAGAGCAAACTTCGTTTAAATCAGGATATTTTTCCATTCTAATAGAGTTTTATATTGAAAGATGTAATTTTTTTAACCCCAATACTTTCTTTTTTTCTTATTCAGGTTGCATTTCTCCAAAAATGTTTTATACACCAAATCTTTTCAAATTAGTTGCCTTTTGTACATTGTAGGTTTCTGAATTTCACTTTATTTGGTACAAAATATAAACTTCTATAAATAGAAAAAGTGGTTCTGTCAAAAATTTATTTATTTATTTATTTATTTGCTTGACAGAGAGAGTGAGAGCACAAACAGAGGGAGCAGCAGGCACCCTGCTAAGCAGGGAGCCCAATGCAGGGCTCAATCCCAGGACTCTGGAATCATGACCTGAGCCTAACGCAGACGCTTAACCGACTGAGCCACCCAGGCGCCCCTCTGTCAAAAATTCTTGACACAAGTAGAGAATATTCCAAAGTCTAACTTCAGAATTTCAGGTTAAATTATGTACAACATTTGAGCTCTCAATATTTATTTTGTTTAGTCCCTCCATTTCAAAGCCTTCCTGTCTCTAATATTTGTTTATAAGTGATGCATTTTGTTAAACACTTCCTGTGAAGGTTTCACAGTGTGTCAATTTGAGTAGGCTGAGCTAAATCTCCTGGGTTCACTTTCTTCTATTCTTAGATTAGAATTGGCTACAAGGAAGACCTGGAAAACATGGAGGAAGGGAAGCAGCAGCCATTCTGTAGCTCACACATCCTGTTGCTGACTTGCTGACTCTTACTGTTAGCATGAAACAGTAGCCAGGAATGTGATTGCTCTACTTTCCCCCGGATTCTCCTTTAGCTGCACTGACTCCTGCACTCGGTGTTTAACCACTTTACCAAGCACACCAGCTTCTGAAGGATAGCTTCATCACCAAACAGAGGTAATAAAAATAGACGAGTTTCAACGTGTCCCCCTAGGGTTCCAGACCTTGTGTGTGGGTTCCACTGTGGACTCATGATCTCCCCTTCCTGATGTAATGGGAAGAAACAGCATGTTGGCTTCCTATTGCTTCTCTTTCGCTTGTTACTGTGACCTGCGGCTTAGACACTTCTACTTAACTATGCACATAGACATGTTAACATTTATGTAAACTGCCCATACCCAAGGCCCACATTCCACTGGGGAGATAAGGAAGTGTGTACAGAAATAATATTTGCTATGTCTAAGATTTATAGGAGTATTGTGACCAGATTCCTGTACACAAAGATCAACTGATCAAGGACAGAAAAGTTCATGACTTTCCTTGGGTCCTTGCAGGTAACTGAATGTCTACAGATTTCACTCATCCCTTGATTCCAATCCCCTCCTGCTTTTCCCTTTTCCTAACATAAAAAACACTTCAGTATCGTCTGGGTTAGGATGCTTCTTTAGGACAATAGTCTGCTACCTTTTCAGTTTGCTGGTTTTCTGAATGAAGCTGCTTTCCTTACCCCAGTATCTTGCCTTTAGACTTATTGGCCTGTCATACGGTGAGCAGAGTAAGCTTGGACTCAGTTACACTGATAGCCTTCCCTGTGTGGACTACAAATGCCAGTGTTGGACAATAGCCTTCAGAGATCACCCAACTAGCTCACACAATTGTGTAACCATTTCATTGTAAGAAATCCACACACACACACACACACAGACACACACTCGTTCTGCTTCTCTAGTTCAGCTTTGACTAATACACTTTGAAAGCTGAGTTTTTAATTCAGTGTGTTGAATATTTTCATTTAAAATTTCCTGTTTATTTTGAATACAACAAAAATTTAGAGTAATTTTTACAAAAGAGTTCAGATCATCATAACGTATATAAGTTTTTTAAAATTATTTATTTACTTAAAAAAATTTTTTTTATCGTGTTCATTTAACCAACATACAGTACATCATTAGTTTTTGATGTACTGTCCAATGATTCATTAGTTGTGTATAACACCCAGTGTTTATCACAACACGTGCCTTCCTTAATACCCATCACCCACCTACGCCATCCCCCCACCCCCCTCCCTTCTGTAACCTTAAGTTTGTTTCCCTGGAGTCCAGAGCGTTTCATGGTTTGTCTCCCTCTCTGATTTCTTCCCCTTTAGTTTTCCCTCCCTTCCCCATGTATACAGGTTTAATTGAAAATATTTTCCAGTGGTGCCTAGGTGGCTCAATTGGTTAAGTGTTTGCTTTCAGCTCCTGTCATGATCCCAGGGTCCTGGGATGGAGCCCCAGAGCTGGCTCCCTACTCAGTGGGGAGTCTGTTTCTCCCTCTCCTCTGCCCCTCCCCCCTGCTCATGCTCTCTCTCTTGCTCACTCATGCTCTCTCTCAAATAAATAAAAAAAATATTTTAAAAAATATATTAAAAAAGTAACATATTTTTCAAAGGCAAAATCATTTGTAAAATCTAATTGCTGGAGTGTTGCTTTTTGGCTCACCACAATTCTTATTAAACAATTCTGTAGTTCAGTTCCTTTAAGTCAAAATATAAATATTTGTATATACACATTCACAAATATACATACACAGATTTAATATATTTGCTTGTTTATAAATTTAGCTTCTCATGCAATTGTTAGGATATTCTGCCTTGCTCAGCTGAAATTGTGAATTTGGTACATTTATGCAATATGTTTCTTTATTCAGTAATAACATTTTTTTCCAAATGTTTTTTCTAAATTACTACAAAAATTAGCAATATTAAATTTTTAACTCAATTTAAAATAACTTTCTGAGTAATCAGTTTCATCTTCTACGAAATTAATTTCCAGATTTTCTTTGATTCTACTAGCTGCGTAAAAAAAATTGAAATATTATAGAAATTAACTTATTTTATATGTGATTTCACTGGTTTTTTTTTTTTAAAGATTTTATTTATTTATTTGACATAGAGAGAGACAGCAGCAAAAGAGGGAACACAGGGGGAGTGGGAGAGGAAGAATCGGGCTCCCAGGGGAGGAGCCCAATATGGGGCTCGATCCCAGGACTCTGGGGTCACACCCAGGGCCAAAGGCAGATGCTTAATGACTGAGCCACCCAGACGCCCCTGACTTCAGTGTTTTGAAGCTTGTAGCAGTTGAAGGATTTGCTTAATTGTAACTGTGTAAAGAGTCATCCTTTCAATAGCTATTGCTTCACTTTTCATACTTGCACAAGAAAATGTGGAAATCAGTATGGAATAAAATAACTTTGGAACAAGGCATTTGATCTAAGGGACAAGTCATGTACTAAAGAGTGACATGTAAAAGCACCTTCTGCTTTTTCATTTGTCTCAAATAACTACTAATCTTGAAAGGGTGCTTCTTCAGTGGGTTTGTGTCTTCTAGGTATCATGAGATCAGTGATAACAGCATTAACTCAAAGATGAATGAGAAAAGGAAACAGACATGTTGTGCAAATTAAAATTTTTTATCGTGTCTTAAAAAATGGAAGTTTAGTATGCCATTTTCATTAAACATATATTTTCTTTTTTTTCTCAGTGCTCCAAAAGTGTTAATTACAGAATAAATGATGTTGCCAAAAGAACCTGAATAGCTTTACATTTGCAAATTTCCATAGGTATTAAAATGACTGAAGAATGTGTGTTCCTTTCATTCATTATATACTCTCTTTAGGAGAGACACAGAAACAAACACACAAACAAACTTATTTTGTTTTCCACAGACAACCTCCTGCCCTAACCATGGAGAACTTGGAGCGTCTTGCATTTAATCGCAGAACTTCTCGGGTAAATGAAAGGACTACGAAGGTCACTAGTATCATGTATTTTTCCCAAATCACTCAAAATATTAAGAAACTAGTAGAAAACTTTGTTTTACCAATACGAGAGTTCTTTATGCTTTTTCTTGAAATGTTTTCAAGTCTATTCTGGATTACTTTAATGCAAATAATCATAATTTATTAAAAATTAAAAATATGGAAATGATAAATTCGATGGAAAATTGCAATCACAGATGTAAAATGAAGGTGTTCTGGACAGTCCTTAACAAAAGCCATTAACAACTGTTCCAGCCTGCTTTTTGGTCCACATCACTGATTACAGCTTTGTGTTTGACCTTTCCACATTATAATTTTTAAATTTCATGTAGCCTGTAAATATCTGATTTCTCCAATATATTTTAAGCTCATCAGAGAACAAAAAGTGTCTTTAAATTACCTGTGTTTTGGTTATAGTGCCTTGCAGGTGGTAGTTCTATAACAAACTGACATTGATTTTAAATGGATTATTTCACTGTATGTTTAGTATTATGTTTTAAGAGACTGAGTTTTATAGTTGTGCCTTTCCTCTTAAATAGAGATTTATTTTTAGTAAACTGGATATATCCTAATGTTGAAAATACTTCTAACATCCTATGTCTCATCCACAGCTCTATTTTCTCTCTATCTGATAGCCCAGTGAATTGTAAATATAGGCAGGAATTGGGAAATTTCGGTCATGGAAATTCTATTTTCAAAAGCAAATATTATCCTAGATTATTAATGTTCTTGGCCCATCCTCCCACTTACACCTAATATATCATGTTGAATGCAGTAGGTGTTCAAATATTTAGTGTTTGTAGGGTGATATCAATGTATGGAAGGAAAGTATTCTAACTTAATTTGGTAAGTTACAATAAAATGCATCTTAATTATCGATGTCAGAAGCAGTCCTTGGCCAATTAGTTAAAAAGTCAGTTAAACATGGAATTACTAATAATGACACATAAATAATTTATATATCTTATTTTATGTTAAATCATATAAATGTACATTCATTATATATGATCTTGTAGAGAGTGTTTTCGTTAGAGTTGGGAGTTTTGTTTTTTGCATAAACAGTATGCATAAAGGGCCATCTATCATTTTAGTTTTCATCTACAGTACTCAGTAAGAGAGCAATATTTGAGCCTTCCACAGTTATATAAAGTTTTGCAAAGTATTCAACTTAGTTTTCATGATAATGATAATTCTATTTGCAATTAAAATGATCATCTTGTTAAAGTTATTTAATTTAAAATGAAATTATAGAAACAATTATAACCGGCATATTGTGGCTTAGAAAGAAACACAGCTCACTCATAAGAGCATACAGCTCAATAGGTTGGAGCATAAGTGCACATGAGGTCATGAAGAAAGGAATTTGTTATTTTTTCTTAGTATGTCAGCTGCATCCATCAGTAGATTTTATGGAAAGAAATAAAGATAAATATTTAACACTGAAGGGTAATTAAGCTGGTGATTTTGTTAAATTGGGGTTCATACTGTTCCTATGATGGACATAATTCCTTTAGGCTTCTACAGACAGCATTTATCACAATGCAATGTGTAAGGTAGGTTGCCAGTAAAAGTTTGGTGAGTTATTAGCATAGTGGCTACTGACCCAATGTAACAAAGCAGGGAGATGCTCTCCTATACATGTTTCTATAAGCAGAATTGTCTATTTTCAAGCTCTCAGAATGGCAAATTAACACAACCGTTGAGAGGACTGTATGCTAAGCTATTTGGACTTCTCTGTCATTTTACTTTTATCACTATTTCTAAAACCTGAAACAGATTAAGTAAAGTTGGTTGTAGGCTCACTCTGTAGGAGACATACACAGTGAATCATTCAATTTATTTTCTACACTAATCAAGGTGCTAAAAAAGTAACCAACAAATATACCATGCAAAGATTTGAGAAGACAATAGGAGAAAACCTAATTTTACTAGAATTTCTATACTCAGCCAAAATATCATTAAAGTGTGAGGGAAAAAATTCGAGGATTTTTCAAGCACATACAAGATCAGAAAATATACCCCTAACACACACTTTTTTCTAATTGAGTTTAAATGGTTTTTATTTCCATTGTTAAAAGAAGACAAGAAACTAAGAAAAAGTAAGACAAGTTACCCAAAATTAAGGGAACACCTAAAAGAACAGTAAAAATTAATTCTAGGATGGTAGATGGGTACCTGTCCTAGTAAGTAACCAGTCAGATTGGACAAAAATGCCTGGAACTTCAGAAAAGCAGTTGTCATCAAAAATAGGAATTAATCACAAAATGATATGAACAAATTAAAAAATAGAATCGAGTAAAAAATACCATAATAGAAAGAACTATAATTAGAATCTATAGAAAAGATAAAAATCCATATAAGGACAAAGATGTCATCATAGTTTATTAGTACCTTTCATCCTTGAGCTTTTAAATAGAAGCTCTTTTCTAATTTCACTGGATTTCTTGATCCAGTGAAACTCTTGTGAATTAAAAGCCTCCTTGGATTATGGCAAATCTGAAAAGCTTTGCTTGTTGTCTATGTGATACATATTTTTCAAAGACATTTTTTCTTGCTATCACAATAGTTGCTGACCATACTAAATAAGGCTCTTTCAATTGTCTGAGGATCCCTAGTTGGTATCTAGAAATCCAACTCAAGTTCCTGGAAGTCTGTAAGTATTGGTGGAAATAATTATTCAGCCAATTTTCCTTTACCTGAATTAGATATTATGGTTTGAGACCCTGTAAGCTGGGTAACAAAATCCTTCAGGTCTCACAAAATCTACTCCATGATTTTATACAGTTCATATCATTATTTAGAGTAGAATCCCCTTTATTTATTTGATTTATTTAGCTATCTGTGGAAGTGGTATCATGGGTGGAGTGTGAGTGATGGATTTGTTACATTCTGGATTTCACAAAATTCTCTGTACAGAGAGAGTAGAGAAGTAGGAAGGAGTGGACAATGGTTCTAGGGAGAGTATTTCAAATAATCTATAGGCTTTTGTTTTCATATCTCACTCTGGGACTCTTCAATTCACCTTGCTTTTTCTAACCCTTTGGATCTCTGAGTTTCTAGAACTCAAATCAGTTCCCTGCTGAAACAAAGATATGCATTATAAAAGTTCCCGAAAAAGATAGAAAGGGCAGAGATTACTTGAAGTAATAATGGCTGAAAAAGTCCTAAATCTGATGAAATACATTAGTCTACAAATCAAAGAAAAGAAAGTCAGTGAACTCCGAATAGGATAAACACAAAGATTCACATTGGGACATACTATTATCAAACTGTTAAAACCCAAAGACAGAGAATCTTGAAAGCCGTAAGAGAGAAGTGATTCATCACATAAGCGGGAATCCTCAATAAATTTATCAACCAGTGTCTCATCAGAAAACTGGAAGCCAGAAGGCAGTGGATGATATATTTCAATGGCTAAAAGAAACAAAACAAACCAAAACAAACCAAAACAAAACAAAAGTGAAACAAATAAAACACCCTGTCAACTTAGAATTCTATATTCAGGAAAACAAAACTCTTTCCAACCCCTCCTTTATATTGTTATATCAACCTTTTAGAAAATCTTTATTTTTCAATTCCTGAAACTACACTTTCATGCATTTTCTTCCACCTGAGCACTAAGCACATTGAACTCTATCCCATTTGAAAATGACAGTGTGTGTGATGTGTATGCTTTACATTAAAAGAGGAGAGGGAGTTTCTATACATATTAAAAATTTTTAAAGGTTTATAATTACCACCAAACACTGAAGAATGTGTGACCTTTGCCAGAGCTGTCAAGCTAGGACAAAAAAGGTCAAGGACCTAGGACAATAGCTCTTAGTCAATTTAATTTCAGTTTGTGCAACACATCTTGTGCAAAATATCGTCCATCATAAACATCATACTAAAGAGCAGTAATATTCCTCAGAGACCCTGAAGACAGCCCTCCCCAAAGATTGCAGAAATTTGTTTTGTGTGCTGTGAGTGGTTGATGTGGTCTTGTCATTGGTAATCACTTGTATGTGAACATGATTATTTGTACAGTTGAATTAATTTATTTTCAGACATCATCCTTTGTTTTTCCTGGAAGAGTTCAAAGCACACCAAAGAATTATATATTTTGGTGAAAGATTGTCTTTTATGATCACTGTTTATTTACAAAAAAAAAAAAAAAAGGAAAGAAATTGGGGGAATATGTATTTAAGCTTACTTGAATGAACAACATAATGGGAAAACTGGGATTCTTCCTGCATTTCTTTTTTGCATTGTGTTGACAAGACTATATATAATTTATAGATATATTATATTACCAGTACAGTGCATGATGCTGTCACACTGAAAACCATTCAATGTTGTCTTCAGATTGTCACAGTGAATATAAAACATGCAGACCCTCTTTTATAAAGAAAAAGACCATAAAACTTGAATAATAAATAAATGAATGAATAAATAAATAAATAAATAATATGAGGGCAAAATTAAGACAGTCCAGGTAAACAAAAGCAAAGGGAATTCAATACCACTCTACCACCTTACAAAAAATGCTAAAGGAAGTCCTTTAGATACAAATGAAGGGACACTAGATAGTAACTCAGATCATATTATGATATTAAGATCTCTAATAAAGGTAATATGATCTTGGCTTATAATCCACTTTTTATTATCTACAGAATTTTTTAAATGCATAGAAATAAGTCCTATGACATGACTTCTATACACTGAATAACTCTCTTCCTCAAGTTACTCAGCAATCCTTAGCTACTACCAATAGCTATCCAAAGGAATCCTGTGGTGAGGGATTGCAGTTTCTACACTACCGGCTGTATCTATTCAGGAGAGCTGATCAAGCCAACAATGGTGTCAGATTACCATCATACCAGCCCCCTAACTTGAAACAGTGCATTGATCACAGAGCTAAAACAAATGTCATTTATGTCCCTTCATGATCCTTTCCTATTCCCTTCCATCACATCTAATGACATATGCATACATTCACATATATATTTTCATCTTCCAGTGGGATTAATCATGGTTTTCAGAAAATACATGGTGAAATGTGTTAGTCCCCTATCCAAAGTTCTTTCCTTTTTCCTTAGTAAAGAACTCTCATTCTATTCAGGCAACAGTGTAAACAGCTTTAAAAGATTTTTCCCAGTCTATCTTACAGGTTGACATGGCCATATAAAAATGTTTTGCTAATATGTTAAAAACAGCATGTATCATGTAGGAATCTTAAATAAGATCCCTCCTTAGAAAGATGGCAAAAGCTCATGTGTACATCTCTTTGCTCCCTGCACTTCCTCTTGCTTTCCTGCTTAGAATCTAGAGGGATCATTAGGCAAATTTGAAAGTGGAAACCTGGCTTAACTATGCTGGAGCAAAAGTAGAATACGACGTGTGTCCTTGGGAAAAAAGGAGCTCTTATACCGGATCCAGAATGCATATCACTGGATTTCTTTTACAATAGAGAGAAATCAATTAATATACTTTAATTTCCTATTTGTTTTCTGATTGTTATTACTTGAAGGTAAATGCAGTGCCTATCAGATATACAGACTGATTTTTTATTAGACAATCCACTTCAATTTCAGAATATTAATTTTTGTTTCTATTTTAGAAACTACTTTCTCCCTCTCTAAAATGGCTTAAACTATTTTCTCCATCTCTAAAATGAATTTTCTCTTATTGTTCACCTGGAAATGTATTTTTGAAATCATGGTGAGCCCTTTTGGAATATTATATAAAACATAAAGCCTTCCCAGATGTGTCTCATCCACTCAAATCCACATTTATAATTACCTCCTCTGCTTTGCTCGCATCAATTTCACCACGTGTTGCTATAAATTGATTCACTTCCACATGTGAGAATTGTGTGAGAATTCATGAGATATAAATCATGTTATCTATTTTGTATATCTAAACACTGTAACACATATCAATTTGTATCATCCACACATGCACAAGATATTCAGGCTTAATATTAAATTCTGATTATTTAATGTCAAAAGGTCATCTAGAGAAGTACTCTTAGAGTGTCACAGGTATTTTATATATATCATCCCTGCCCCTAAAAAGAACCAAGATTTTGGTGAGAATCTTGAAATAATAATACCTAATCATAGCTTATTCACTTCCAATCATTCCTAAATTTGAACCAAACATATTTAAAATGTTAATTTGCTACCTAGACAGTTCATCTGGTTAACCACCTCAATTTAAAAATGACATTTAATCAAGAGAAAATGTGAAAGAAAAATAGCATTTGAGTATTTCGTTCCAGTGTTTTTCTATCTTACATAATATAGTATTCAGGGAACTTTATACATGAATTAATTCAACCGTGATTTTTCCAAGATTTAGTTGATAAATATTTCTATCTGAAACTTATCCAAAGATCTTACCAGTCCAAACCAAAGCTAACATATTACTCCTGTTATATGTAAACTAGTACAGATTTCATTTTCTTAGTTTCTGTGTATTACTGTTTTCAAACTCCCAGTCCATAATTATGAAACATCCTTTTCTTTGTAACGTAAATCAACTTCATCTACCATGTCTATCTTTCTCTAGCTCACGTCCACGCCTGTCTCTCGACGTCTATTTCCACTGTTACCTTGCTGGTACATGGCCTTAACTATTGCACTATGAGAATTTATTATTACTGGCTTTCTGCCATGTTACCTGACCTAGAATTTACAAATGTCTCTCTATTGCATAAAGATAAAAGTCCTCGGACTGAAAACGTTTCCATAATCTCTTCCATGCAATTTGTCACGAGCTGCTAATACATACTCTCTGTTGTAATCAGATAGTAAAATCTTTGAAACTTTCATGTGACTTTTTTATCCTAAAATGTGTGCTTGCTGTATATTGTGGTTTATAGCCTCACATACCTTCTCTTAAGTCTGTTTGTCTCTCCAGTTAAGATATCAGATCTTTGTACTTTCTTAAGTTCTTCCCATTCCCTAGTCATTTTTTTAATGTTACCAGTCATTTTTCATTATCAGCAGCACTTCCTCTCTGCTTCTAATCAGTTACCTCATTGTGCACATAATGACATGTGAGTGGTTTTATGCCTCTTTAATGGAATTTAATCTGTGGACTTTGTGAGGCTTTTGTCTCTCAACGCCTGTTTGGTTGTGCTGTGCTGTTTGAGTGCCTGTTAGATGTCTCAATGCTTGTTTAGAAGAGAATGGCAGAGTAAATTCAAGATGAAAAATTATATTACTTAACAATAAGAATAAGAGTAATATTAAATTTATGGACATCTATTTAGTGGTGGCGGTATTCCCAAGGACCCTTAATATTATCTGATATTATCTAATGAAATCTTCACAATAATGTTTGAAAATAAATATAATCCTATATTTACAAAAGAGGAAATTAAAATTGAGAGGTTACTGTTTGCCATAAGTCATCTACTCTGCAAATGGCAGTGCAGAAATATATACTCAAATCTATCTGAACTGAAAGCTTATTTTATTCCGACACAAAGCTTCAAGTTGTTATCAGCAGTGAGGAAAGGTTTGGGTTTGAAAATAAGAGGAATCATTTGAAAGTCATGTTGAAGAAATTGTTTTCTCCTATCACTATGGTAGCACAGTAACCTGAAATCCTAGAAAAGAGGAACATGAGATATTCTATATTTAATATAACAAATAGATCAAAAAGAAGTATTAGTCTTCTTTGCATTGGAATTTTCAAGGAGCTGAAGTTTTTTCAATCTCTCCCTCTCACTTTTGGAAGCAACACAGAGCATAATAAGCAGCTGTGTGGACATGGCAGCATTTAATTTGAAGAACAGAAACTCCTCATTTGTTTCAAAAGTAATAACCCAACAAAATCCTCTAATTCTTGATGGACAATTTAGAAATATGATGAAAATAGGATCACTGCATAATTAATTTGTCTTGTGGCTAATAAACACAGGTTGATTGCACTTACAAAGTCAATCACAAATTAACAAGATAACCCTATGTAATTAAGCCAGTACAAATACATGGATTAATCAGTCGTTCCTATCACTGACAGCCTGTTTGAAAAAAAAAAAAAATCCCTCACATCTAAAACCAAACAACAACAAAAGAGAACATGAAGAGAAAGGTATTAATTCTATTGCTCTTCTAAGTCATTTAAAAATGACATATATGAGACAGTGTAAGTTTTTAAAATTTCTGTTACGCCTAGTATTGGTATTCTGCTGGGAAGTTTGGATCCTTACCAAAATATTAATGGAATTTTATGTAATAAAATATGAGAAGATTAGTCATTGGATTTGTAATATAAATCTCAACTGTGCTTGAGGGCACAATGACTCATTTACCTGTATGGCCAAAGTCAGAACTGCAGGTAGCAACTATAAGACCTCCACATGTTGGGGATGGGAAGTATAGTGATTTGTGGAAATACCTGCTTATATATTTAATTTTTCCCCTTTTTCATGTGTTTATTTTACTGCATTAAGAACAGTCAAAAAAGAAACTATCGTGGGAGGTGCACTACTTGAATTAGTCCTTTACAATCTCGCTCTCTTACCTAATTGCCAGCCTTTAGAAATTAAAAAAAAAAAAATTGTACCTAGATCATGAAAATCATCACTGATATTTTTAGGGCTTGAATTTAGAAGTTAGATATAGCCAGTCATAAGTACTCAGCATCACAGATGATTCCATGAAGAAAGACAATCTATATGTATAAAAATAGATGTCAATTCCCTTTGATGAGATAAATATAATTCAAGTATCAAAGGTAAACACAATAGGAAAAGGACTAACAAACATGTAGAAATATATTCAAATTGATGAATTTACTACTGTTAATTTAGTTTTGACACATTTATAAAATATTAAATATTAGAAAAAATATGCTTATTTTCCAAATTTTCCTAATTGACTTATTCAGTGCCACAACTAAATCAGTTTTAACCTACCATAGTCAAGTCCCATTCAGTGTGGGAGGCCCAGGCTACTGTAGAAAACAGGGGTCCGTAGTAAATAATGACAATTTAAATCTGGAAGGACTCTGAAAAATGATATAGCATCACCTTCCATTATGAACATGGCAATATCCTAGAGAAGTTAATCTGGCCAATGTCATAGACTATTTATTATATTATCCTAAACCAGCACCTTCTAATTCCTTTTATTTCATTCTCTCCATAACACTGTGCTGCCTACCAAAGCTATTTGTTATTCTGCCATGATTAAGAGATTTCAATTTTTAGTCTGTATTAACACTATAGTTAAGAAAGTATTTTAATTTGCAAAGTCTTAACTGGAAGAATTTATTCCATTTTCTTGCAACATTATCTGTATATCTAAAGGCGTAGTCAAGTCCTGAGGGTACTACCTCATTACAAAGTGTGCTAGAGTAAAAAGTATTCAGAACAGAGAGGAAGAGAAAGCTGTGAAGTCCAACATATATTAAATAACATGTTATTTTTGTTAAATGCATTTTTTTTTGGACAACAGAACATGTCAAATAATCTCGTTGTTAGCTTGCTCTATATATTTTAGAATGCACTAAATGAAGATACCTTCTCGGAGACATTACAAATCACCATCATCATCACATCCTGTTCATGTCATTAATTTCATGATAAGAATTAATTTCATGATAAAAATTTTTGCTTTTTATAATATGTTAGTTAAGCTACATTTATAAATTCAACTCAACTGTTACCTATAGAATAAATATGTGTATACTTTGAGTCAATATGATAAAATAATAAGCATATCTTGGTTAGAGTAAATTCAGTAGTCATCTAATTAAAAACAAGCCCTTATATTTGATGGTTTTCATACTAAAATCAGAAAATTTTATTTCTGCTTCCTAAATAACATGTTTTACCTGCAAAATATATGCATCACCTATTATAAAGCTAATTTAATTCAAATCTCCTTGTTAAATGGGAAGAATAGCAAACAGAAATCACCAGAGAAAATCTTATATTGCATGAAAATTCTTATTTGCTGTCCATAGCTACTGTGGATGCAGAGGAATATATCTCAAATAGACCTAATACAAAATGAAACACTTTGTTAGGTGACACAGAACTCATGAGTAGTATCACCTTGCTCAAGCACTTACGTAACAATCAGGGTGTATCCAAATAATCATATCAGCAAATATCCTTTAAATAAAATACACATACTGATCACCAAAGCATGCAATACATTTTTTTTTTTTTTTGAGCATTAGACCAGTATGAGAAAGTAAGCTAGTTTGGGAGTCATTAGACTAAATACTACTATTGACAGGAATGACCCAAATTTTTGTCTTGATGGTTACTGTCATCATAGGAGGTTAAGAAGTGCTAAGTTTTGTATAATTAAAATTTTACTTATCAGTACTCTCATCACATTTTTGCATGCATACATTTTTTAAGGTTGATCTAAAAGCTAAATTTAGTCACACTGTCATTTATCTGTAGCAAACATAGAAATCTGATTATCTTGTTAATCTTAAAATACACCAAAAAATCATCATAGGTATTAGGTGAAATACACAGAAAATATTTTCTGAGATGTACTGATCATAAGCCTGCCCTATACTATATAATACTATTCAAAGGTGTGTTTCTTTAGTATCTTAAAATATTGTGATTTCTAAGGTTTATTCTCTAGCATTAGAAGAATAACATTTATCAATCCCAAATTCATAATAAAATAAAATAAATATAAGAAAAGTTAATCTTCAAAATAATAATCATTTAAGTCATACTTAATGAATTGTATGTGATCAGAGCAAATTGCTTTACCTTTAATTGAAAAATAACCACAAAAGCAAATTAGAGTTTTGCATTAAATTCATGGAAGTCCAAACGTGGGTTGGGGAGAAAGGTCTTACATAAGAGTATTCTATTTGAGAGAAGAAACTACATTTTGATAAGCAGGTTATCAAATCCTGACACACTTCCAAATTCTCCTATGTAATATCCTTCTTTCTGTACATACATATTGAAAAATCAGCGACAATCAGTCTTCATTGAGTTAAAATTTATGATGCCTACAGAAAAGACTTTAGATCAGATATCATGGTTCTTTTTAAATTCTAGCCAACTTTGATTTCTGGGATATGTTTGTATCACCCAAAAAGCCATCAAAATTCTAGATTCCTTCAAATAGAAATAATTTCAAGTTACATTTTTTATGGTTATTGTTGTTTTATTACTGTTGTTTTGTTAAATAAGAAAAAGTCTCAGAATTCAAGAGTGAAAATGTGAGATCCTGAGAATATGAACTCAATGTACAAAATCAGGAAAATATAAAATAATTTATAGTGTTTAGAGAAATGAAATAATTTCAGTATGACTAGGACATGTCATGTTTGTGTCTGAAGGTATGTATTCTGTGCTGGAGCTGGGAATTTGAGGAAATAAAATTAGAGAGAGAGAGGCCAGAGCCAGATCATGACAAACACTGCTATCCCAAGGAATTTGAACTTTGTTCCCAAAGCCTCAAGGAAATGATGAATGGTTCTAAGAACCAAATCAATATATTAATATGATTTAAAAATTTTAAAAATATGATCACTTTTTAAAATAAATTAAATTTAAAAATATGTTCACTTGTAACACAAGTTAAAGGAAGGCAAAACATAAAACAGAATAAAATCTACTTTGATTATTTATTGGGCTTGGTTTTATGAAAAAGGGAAATAAAATAAATGATGTAATTGAATCTTTTGATATCTGCCCCTCAATAAATGTACTTGATACTCAAGGAGCTAAATTTTACTCAGATTTTAATTTATTTCAGGCTATCCATATATTTATTAGCTAACAGTTCCCTTCAAAATAGAAATATATTTTTACTGAAGATTCTGTAGATAATCATATATTCATAATAATAATTAAAATTGTAATATTAATAATAACATTGTTTAATTGATTAATATCTGCTGGGCATAGTGCTGAGTTTTTCATATCAATTTTCATCCATTTAATTATTACAACTAGCCTAAGAAGAAGATCTCAAAGGTTTAGTCTCCCTGTATACTACCTGTTACAGTGGCTGAAATGAAAACAGTTAACCTTTTCTCAAGATTAATACATTTGTGCATAATTGAACATTTTGTAGAACATAATTGCTGTATTTATGTATTAGTTGATCCTCTTTCCCTACTACTCAGTTTCTGGTCCTTTCTATTTTTATAATGTATGTTGCTAGAAAATCCAGCAGTCTAAGGAAGTTACATAAGGGCGTTTATTTCCCTACTAGTCCAGTGAAAAAGAAGGCAGAAAGGTAGGATGAATTCTCCCCCCTTCCAGGGACACTCATAAATTTTGTATTCTTGTCCCCCAGGATAAAGATGTTGTTAATACCTGGAGCCTTCTAACATCTTACTTTAATTCTCACTTAATTTAGATTTTGTGGTGGTACAATAATTCATTATTTAATTGTATTTTAAATTGCTATTAAATATCCTTTAACATAGTACAATCATTCACACCACACACTTTTCTATAGTGGACAATTCTTCAAGTATGAATGCTGAGTGATAGGGAGTAAGGGACAACAGTGGTCTATGGAAACCTCATCTTTGAGCCCTGCATGTGCAAGCAGAAAATCTGAACTTGAAACCATCTCAACAGTTCAATCTATGGCTACCAATGTCCTCCATTTTCCTAACCTTAGCATCATTCTATGCTATCTTCATATGTGGTTTTATCGTCATTGCTGTTTTCTACTTAGCTCTAGCTCATGCTTCTCTAAATGCCAGATCTGATTATTCCAATACCTACACTGAAATTCCTTTTAGACAACTGAAAGGCATTTTCTTTGGGGGAGGAATTAATTGCTTATTCTTGATATTTCCTTATGTATGCATAGAAATTCAATAGTGGGAATACTCCTGACCTCGTTCCATATTTTATTCCATCACAAAGAAAACGAAGCAATTTATCTGACTGGAAAACCAGGGAAGAATAAACCAGTGTATATAAGCCAGATGCAGCTCTCTTCACATTGGAACCAAAGAATCATGAGAGAGCATGGCTTCCACCCTGCCCCATGCCTAGTCTCTCATTGTGTTTCTTTTTTTTTTCTCTTTGCTACACAATGATATAGAGGGTAAAATTTAAATTCACATAGAGCAATAGAATAGAAATGTTCTTATTTTTATTTTTAATTTGCTTTGAGATTCAAGTAACATAGAGAGGCAAAACAAATCTTGCATAAAAAGAGTAAACACATTTTTAAATCCTGCAAACCTTAGCAATCAACGTGATTTAACAGACATTACAAGATGACACATTCGGCCTTTAAAAAGTTAATGCTTTAGGCTGTCATATAGACCTGAATTGATTAAACAAGGATAAACTAAGATAAATTAAAAGTTCACCCTTAACCATGATATTAAATCCTTCTCAGTCTGACCTATCTATTCATGTCCTGTTCTGCAAAATGCACGCTCAAAAGTAGAGAATATATTTTCAAAGTTAGCTCTCACAATAAGGGTCAGAGTTCTATTCTAAAGATTTTAAAACAACAAGGATACAAAAGTATTTCAAGGGCATAACATTCCCCACAGGAGATCTAATTAGTTGCTTGTGGTCATCCTGGGCATTCTACTGAATACATCTGTCCTCCTAGATGTCCAATATCCCTCCATCTGCTTTGTCAGCTATATTCTTAAGGGCACAACATGAAATATTGAAATCCACAAATTAAAAGCTTGGGTCTCAAAGAGAAAATTCAGAGAACAGAATGAAACAGGGAGAAAGAATGAGAAAGAGCTCTAATCAATGAGGTATTAAAAAGAATATGAGCTGTCAAAAGCACAGAACTGATTGCATCTAGAAAGTTACAAACAAACAAACAAACAAAAAAATGTGTTTACAATAGAAGTTCTCATAAAGCACCAGGGGGTGGGAATAGTGGCTGGGTTGTAATGCTTTGTTCTTAAAAATCAACAAACTTATGTAATGGGACGGTTTATATGTCATTGGGTTTATGACTAGAGCTCTAGTCTTATTATTTTAATTCCACTAGGAGTCAAGTTCTGATCCAACGTTACATTCTGTTAGCAATACAAAAGAGAAAAATATTGTGCCAAATTCTGGTACAGTGTAGAATTCTCTTTCCTCATACAGTTCATCTTGCCAACAAAACACTCAGTCCAAATCAATAAGTAAATAACTCCAGGAAAATATAGTTGAAAATGAATTGAAACAGAGTTAAAGTGTAGAGGACAAAAATAAATCCTTCCACAATGTGGAGAGCTTTCTGCCTTACTTCGATCATGGAATGCACCTGCATATAACTCACTTAAAATTGTGGCGTTTGTGAATTATAGATCTTTCACACATGAGAAATACTGGTAAAAAATGCACATACTTTATCTTATTTCATTTTCCTTTTAAGAGTTCTTTAAAAAATAAATTGGAAGTGTCTGGATTTTCTGTTCCTTTTTTTTTTTAATCAATCAGCTATCGACATTACACAATGTCTATACGTTAAGAATTAGACCTAAGAAGGCATGATTTTCTAGGTGTTTTGTGGAACTTCTTGAAAGGATAATGAAACTTCTTGAAAGGATCATATGAAACACACGTGAAAGTCTTATCTATCTTATAGCCAAGTAGAAAGTTGATGCATTCATCTGATTGATGAAGAGCCCACGTGTTTTAGGGAAAGCAGAGTGGAAAGAGGAGAAATAAAATTTTATTTAAAAAATTAGGATGTCAGTTTTCCTTAATCAAAAACTGGCTTTAGTAGTAGATATTATAAGCCAATTGAGGAAGGTTAGAATAAATGGTAGAAATCTACAAAGAAAATAAATGAATTGAAGTATATACTATAAAACTGTAAAAATATAGTCTAGTAGAGAATTAAGTTATTGGAAATTTTGAACTACATATCATATAAGTATGATGATAAAATTATTCTAGGTCACTGGCCAGATTACCTAAATGAAGTTGACAAGTTAGGCCAAATTGTAATAGACTGATGGAAGTCCTCATCCTAACACATTTTTCATTAACACATGACTGCTTCCAATAAACTAAAACCAAATCGTTTATATTAACTAGGGTAAAGTTATTCTTAAAACAACACAGGAAGTCTAGAGAATGATATGATTTCATTTCATATTATAAATGTGTTACACTTTTGGGGCACCTGGTGGCTCTGTTGGTTAAGCATCTGCCTTTGCCTCAGATCATGATCTCAGAGTCCTGGGATTGAGCCCCATGTTTGGATCCCTGCTGAGTGGAGAGTCTGCTTCCCTCTCCCTCTGCTCCTCTCCCACTTGTGTTCTCTCTCTCTCTCTCAAAGAAATAAATAAAATCTTTAAAAAAAATGTGCTACATTTTTATTACAAGCATCTAAGAAATTCTTAATTAAGAAAAATGTGTGTATATATACACACATGAACATATATATACATATTATCCTGTGTAATATATTGCACATGCGTATATGTACGGTTATTTGCACACATACATATGCATGCATAAACATACATATACATAACTATGCACATGCATACATACATGAGCACATAAATAATTACACATAAGGTACAGAGAATTGAATATATACTGAATAATGTTAAAATGGCAGGGCACTAAAAGTAGGGAAAACTGGCTTAAAACCTAATAGACTAAATAGAACTCAAGAATTTGCTATTTGAAGGCCAACTTTAAGCACTTTTGGAAATCTACTATTATTAGGCCCTGCCCTCTCCCTCAGCAGCCAAACTCGACAAGAAGAGTTGATTCTCTCTCTCTTTTTTAAAAGATTTTATTTATTTATTTTAGAGAGAGAGAGAGACAGAGACAGAGCAGAGGGGGAGGAAGAGATTTTCAAGCAGACTCTGCACTGAGTGCAGAGCCCAAGGGGGGGCTTGATCTCACCACTCTGAGATCATGACCTAAGCTGAAACCAAGAGTCAGATGCTTAACCAACTGAGCCACCTATGAGGCCCAAGAATTGATTCTTAATGTAATAACTACAAATATGTTTAGTATACGGGTGAAACAAGTACTTGTGTTCCTATGGTTTGGAGGAGAGGAAAATCCTTTCTGCTATATCTCTGGTCACATTCTCCTAGCTTAATCCTCAAATTAAGAGTATTGCTTTGCATATGTCTCTCTTAAACTAGTATATCCCTAAAAAAGAAACAGGTATTTAGTTAGAGTGATATCTGACCTTCTAGTCATTTCTGATCAGTATCAATTATTTCAGGTTTTGTGCTTTTGGAAGTCACAGGAAAAAAAATTAGTTACAGGAGGAAAATGGAACAGCAAAATTTCATAAGTTTTTTTCCTTAAAGGTTACTAGAATAAGGTGGGAACTGCTATGATGATGGCATGTGCAAATTTGGGACCCAGGGAGTAAAGAGAGTCTAGAAATGATGAGAATAATATTCAAATCTCCTTAAATTTTTTTTTAAATAAAGACAAACTCATAGCAATTTGGTTTTTATTGTATCTGTTCAAAGGCCCTATAAATGGAAGGATTCCCATATTCATTATTTAGTTCAAGTCCTATTCTCTAGTTGAGGGACTGTATACCATTATGTTCCATAAGTTTTGATGTTGTGTGAAGTGCAGACTTTGGAGAATAATCTTGGTTTCTATTAGCACCAAAGTGTATGACCTCATATCTTTGAATTTTCATATGTGTTCTTCTAAAATGGGGAGAAGAATTACTAACATTCATAGCTAAAATTAATAAAAATATGAAAACTCTTAGGTTTTTCTGGCTAAGCATTCAAAAGATAACAATCCAGTGCTATTATCTTTCAAATTGATAGACCGCCTTGTGAAAATTAATAATTTAAGTAAGCATTTAAAAATTGTAGCAGTGAATTCTAATACAATTGCTTTTTAGTCTTTTATATTTCTAATACCACGTTAATGTTTTTCTAACGGTTAATTTTTGTTCATTATGATGTTATTTCATGTGTACCAAATGTTGGAACTCTCAGGATTTATTCCAATTCTACACTCAGATACCAAATTGAAAACATATTTTTTGTAGAAGTCCTATCTGTGCTTAATTTCGCCCTTTGAATTTGCGTGTATCTTCAATCTTCTATCTTCCATTTCCATTTTGAAAAAACAAAACAAAAAACAAACCTAGAGAATAGATAGCGACCACCAATTTTAATTTCCAACACTTACCTGCATAATCACATCATATTATCAATTCATAGCTGGATGTTAAATCTCCTAAAACACTTTTGGTGAATTAATGCTTTTATCTGGTTTTTACCCACACTTCCAATGAATTGAAGTAAACATTGAACAGTTGCTGATTAAGCAAAATATATACTTTGGAAAGCAGTATACTCTGTGCGGTGTGTGTTACCATGTGCCAAGATGAAAAAAATGTGCATGTCTCTGTGTCTGTGTTTAATAATCTACACTTAACCCTCTAAAAATAAATTTGGAGGGACTATCTTGTTATCCATGTTTTTAATAGGCCAGTAGTTCAAGTTCTAAGCTTTTACTTATTTTTCATCCTGTTCTTCCATTTTATTTGAAGAGAATTTAAGATATCCATTTATGTGTATATATGCATGTGAGTGTGTGAGTGTACAGGATGGTAACTAGACTTTAGAATGTGCTCGAGGGCATTAGTTTGAATAAATATTTATTAAGGGTAAACTATTTCAACTGATACTTACGTGCATAAGTTGTTCCTTAGGGGTTAGGTGCTTGAAGTCTCCTCCAGGGATATTGCTTTGCATAAGCTGTTTGCATTTAGATTCCCTTTAGGAGATGTTAATTGCTTGAGCTGTCATTAAAACGTGGAGATTTAGATCCTGTTAAAGTAATACCCTGGAGTGTGACTGAGAGGAACTGCTGAGATGAGTTTGAATATGTCTGAATCCTGGAGGTTTGCTCTAGGGTGGATAAACCCAGAAGTGAACTGTCTGACTGCATTACTAGAAGGTAAGCTCCATGCAAGCAGGCATTTTGTCTCATTATTCATTTATGTGTACAACTTAGGGAATATACCTAGTTTGTGGAAGGCAATTTAATATGTTCAGATGACTGAATGAATAGATGGATTTTTGGCAAGAACTATTTATCCGCTGGTGGCTATCCATTGTGAAATAAAAGATCTTACTCAGAGATTTTATACTTTAAATATTCTTTATACCATGAGGGACGTGTTGAATCTACTTCTGGAGCCTCCTTCATTCTGTGCTATGATGAGTACACTCATTTTTTATCCCCTAGTATCCTTTACTGTGATGATTAATATTATGTATCAAATTGGTTAGGTTATAATACCCAGATTTTGGTCCAACATCAGTCTATTGTTCTGTGAAGATTTTTTTAGAGATGATTAACATTTAAATCAGTGAACTTAGAGGAGATTATGCTTCATAATGTAGGTGGACCTCATCCAATCAGTTTAACTCCTTAAGAGAAAAGACTGTGGTCCCTTAAAGAGGAAGAAATTCTGTCTCCAGAATCCCTTTGGACTCAATGCTGCAGCACCAACTCTTGACAGCCTGCCCGGCTAATTTCAGACTTGCCAATCTTCATGACCATGTAAGTCAATTCTTTACTCCCCCAACTATTGGTTCTTTTTTACTGGACAACTTGACTAAAACACTTACCTTAAGCGATTTTTTGGCAATCAGATTCTGATACATAGGAGAGATGAACATACTGAAATATTTTGTCTTCATTTTTTAAAAAGTAATAATCTACTCTGTGTGTAGTCTAAATGCGACAAAGCCAAGGGAGGTGGTAGGACTGATTTCTATTTGCCCATGACAACTTTGTCCAATCCTTCTGTCCAAATTAATGAGATAGAACCTAATAACCATGATGAAATCTGGGACTAGGTCAATGCAAGGTGGTTTTATCTCTACCACTTACTTCAATAATATGGAGGGGTTTCTTCTTAATTAGTCACTTAGTAAGTTAGGAATATATTGAGACCAAAATACATTAAACTTTTAAAACGTAAAAATTGAGAAATATTTTATATAACTGCAATAAACTAAATAATGTCCCCCAATGATGTCCATGTTTTAATCCCTGCAACCTGTGAATGTTACCTTACATGGAAAGTGGAATTAAATTTGCAGATGGATTAAGGTTGCTTATCTGATACAATGCAGATCTTTAAAAAAGAACTTTCTCCTGAATTATCCCTGTGGGGTGAATGTAATCACAAGAGTCCTTAAAAGTTTAAGAGGGAGGCAGAAGTAAAGGTGAAAGTGATAGGAAAAGATTCAGCCTGCCATTGCAGCTTTGAGAATGAAGAGACCGTAAATCGAGGAACGAGATTTACAGAAACTTTGTGCTGTTTTGATCCACTCAATTTGGGATAAGCTGTTACAGAAGTAATAGAAAATACATACAACAACTATGACTTAAAACATAATGATTGCAATAAAATAAATATCTGCTATAATTTTTGACTATATACTATGTGCGAAGCATATTTTAGTATTGTAATACTGTCTTACAATTTACTAATACGTGAAATATTTACACAGGCACATTCTGGATGGTCAGCCAGAATAATGAGAATATTTCCCACTTTCCCCTGCATCCTATGTGGCCTTGTGATTAAATTTTTGCCAACAGGATTTAAGTAGAAGTACTATATGCAATACCTAGAAAAATGTTGTTTAAAAAAAAGCAAAAGCTTCTTCTCCAACTTTTTTTTTCCTGCTTGCTGGAATGTGGTCAAGATGTCTGAAGTTTGAGCACCCACCTTGGACCATAAGGTCAATGTCATGTGTTAGGGAAGGCAAAACAAAAAGATGGAAGGAATTTTTGTCTCTGATGATGGTAAAGGTGCTTTACCAGCTTTGCACTTGGTTTTTATGAAATTGGATTCAGATCACATATAAGCAGCATGTAATTGAGGTTCCTTAATCTTGCAGGCAAACAGGGCTTCTGTATTGTACACCTCTAAGGACACCATTAGATAGTTGGAGACAATATACTGAGGTACGGAAAACCTGCCCTCAGTTTTATAGTGGATAGCATTTATATACACTCCAGTGTGAAGATGTTCCCTGGAGTTGTATATTGCAGAGACCTTATTGCCAAATCAAATTTTAAAACAATTAAATTATTATAATCAGTTTTTACCTTGTCATGTGGTGACATATTGGACATTAAACAAGATTTGTTAGACTCTAAGAACGCATCAATCCTATAAAATTTTAGTGACTGAGTTCCATGATAAAAATGACTTTGAAACTCTCCACATTATCTCTGTATTTCCCTGTCATTACTGACCTGTAACTCTTATTAAGATACAATTTGCTTTTCTTCAACCGACCTGGGACCTAGAATAGCCATTAGTGAATACTTCAGCACTGATATCCATCCCCAGTATTGATCGGCTGTTGGCAGTTTCATTTTACTAACAGAACACATCATCAGGGTTTTGTGTTATGTTCACCATCAGGAAAAGCACCAACACTTTGCACACATACTGCTTTGACAGAAACTCTTTTCCAGTATATTGAATGGCATGAGTGTCAACGATATTTTGATGACTGTTTTCTACTCAGTGGTATGAGGTTACTGAAGTAAAATAATTTTGAAAAGAATGATAATCTAAGTCTTCATCACACCCCTATGAATATAAAATCATCCAACCTGTTCACTGAGGACATTTAGAGATTATTCAAATACACACTCATTTCCTAGCCCCTGTTTGTAATTTCTGCTCACTAGTGATTTCAATTCCATGCAATCACGGGTTATTGTGAAATGATATTTCAGTAATGTGACCTTTGCTGTTTTCTTTTTATGCAAACATGTTTTAAACAAAGATTAGACAGGGAAAAAAACATAATAATCAGAATTTATGAGGAAAAAATGCACTAATATCTTGTTCCTTTAGAATATAAAATAGGTGTTTGGAATTTGGTATCTTAAAAACTTTTCCTTCCAAACATTCTTCAGTTTTTAAATCACTGATATCAGAAAAAATCCTGGCATCAATTCAGTTCTTCACTTTCAGAAAGATTTTTTTCATACTCTTTAATCTCTCTGCACTCTTGTGAATAACACATTATGGTCATTATTCCCTAAGGAATCTAGAGAAGCTAATATCTCTACAAAGACAATAGTTTATGTTAATAAAGTACCTATTATTTCCCAAACTCTGAATTTAGCACTTCCTACTACTTATGTGAATTATCTCTCAAAAAATACTATTTGGTACATATTTTTATTGTCATCACCGGATAAATGAAGACAATTGCAGTTTAAAGTATATAAATACAAGCCTGACATCATATTCTTGATAAACTTATAGTGCTGGGACTTGAATCAGACTCTTTATCTCTAGATCCTTCTTATAAACCACTACACCAAGAATCAAGAGCAGCCTGGAAACTCAGCAGAATAGTTAGTAGAAAAATTATAATTTTTTTATCTAGTTAAATAGCTTAGTGGTTTTGTTGACTATGCAAGTAATGTATATGTTTTATAAAATAGATTACCATAGAGAACTAATTAATATATATCAGCAGTTAGCAAAATATGGCCCCAGGGAAAAATCTGGCCTCTTGCCTGTTTTTATAAATAAAATTTTAGTGGAACACAGCCACATTCATTAATTTAAGTATTGTCTATGGCCATGTTTGTACCACAAGGACAGAATTTAGTAGTTGTAACAGAGACCATATGGACCACAAAGTCTAAAATATTTACTATCTGTCCCTTTACAAAAACTATTTGCAAACATCTGATGTAGGTTGTCATCTTTTATCATATAAGGCTTCAAAGAAGTTACTTAGCTTCTATAATAAGATGTAAAACTAAAGACACCTTTCTAAACTATTAATAATTTTTAAATATTGAACAATCTAATTAAAGGAGTGAATTATCTTTCTTTTTTTTTTTTTTAAGATTTCATTTATTTATTTGACAGAGATAGAGACAGCCAGCAAGAGAGGGAACACAAGCAGGGGGAGTGGGAAAGGAAGAAGCAGGCTCATAGCAGAGGAGCCTGATGTGGGGCTCAATCCCACAACGCCGGGATCACGCCCTGAGCCGAAGGCAGATGCTTAACCACTGTGCCACACAGGCGCCCCTGAATTATCTTTCTTATCTTCATGTAGAAGATATTACAAAATTTTGTCAAATAAAGAGATAAAAGAAGATGTAGTCGGAGTGTAAGAAATATATTATACAGATATATTTAGAAGTTTATTTTTAAAATATTTATATCTACCACTGTTCAGAATTGTTAGATGAACACTTGTCATATAATAGATGCTAATTAAAATATTTGATGGATGAACAAATACATTTGTTTAAAGGCATCATATTCCACTATATTCACATGTAGGATACATAAAAAGAATCAATTATTCAGAAAGGATTAGATATTACCAATACACTTACTATAAAAAAATTCTAAATTAGTGAAGAAATTAAGAAAATCCATTTTTATTACTATAAACAATTGAATCTACATAAAGTTATATGAGGAGGAAAAAAGTAATCCCTGTAAAGAGGGCTTCTTTGAAGAAATAAATTAAATAAATATAAGGGCAAAGCATAATAGACAGAAGAAGGCTCAGATAAGAAAGCCATTGAAGGATAAGAAATTTCATTTGAAATCTAAGAACAAAGTCATATCTATTTTCCATATAAAATATAAAGATTGAACAGTTGTCAAGGAATTCACAGAGCAATCCTAGATAATTATACATGGTATCTTTGCAAAAACAAAAAAAAAAACGATCTTCTCTAAGTCACAAACAATCAGGGGCATAGTAAGGAGTTCTCTATAATGTCATGCCTTATGTAACAAACAAATTGTAAAAGTCCCTGTCTGATTAAATTTAAATCAAGAATATACACATCTGTATGCACACCTCCATTGAGCAGTAAATTAATTTACTAGGAAGTTGTTTTACTAGGCCCCAGGTTCAGATTAACAGTACACATAAACTTGATTTTAGAGAAAGGTTAGAGAATGAGATAATGACCTCAATTTTCTACTGAAGTATGAGATAATTTCTTTAATAGTCCAGACTATATTTAAATCATTGCTTTAGACAAAATTAGGAAGAGAAGAAGGAAAAGAAAGAAAGAAAGAAAAAAGCAAGCAAGCAAGCAAGCAAGCTGCTCTAGCTGTTACCTGGCCACCCATTTTAAATTTAAAACAAACAAACAAACAAACAAATAAATAAATAAATAAAATGCTTATGAGATATAATCAGATCTTAGCCAACTGTTAATAGAGTAAATAATCTGAGGGGACATTTTTAAGGTATTGAGAAATAGGAAGAGAGATAATTTCTCAAAAGCACGTATTTTATTGCTTTCTTTTAAACCTAGGTAGCCAAAAGAAAAACTCCTCCACTTCATTGAATAGCAATATCCTAAGCTTCAAAGAAAATGGGACTATTTGTTTGAGAAGCCAGTAACAATTCTAGCATAAATAGATTTTGTTAAAATTTGTTCTCTATGCTTATTTGATACTGCATTTTTTGATCCTGCAATATTTCCTATTGAACTCCTAAATCTCATAAACTATCGACTTTCTGCATTTCATGTATGCATTTCCACCACAAATAAGGTGGATTGATCCTACTTAGAAGCAATATGGCCCTTTACAATTTTAATGCCTGATCCAGACTGTAAGACTTGCATTTTTTTCTTGATGAGTTGAAAGAAACAATATAGTAGACATCCTTTAGAGAAGAAAAAATATTAAGGTGAAATATCCAAAATTACTTAGATCTTGTTTCACATGTAAAATTTTCTCAGAACATACTTGAGAAAATTTATACGTAAGTACATGTAAATTAATTCAGGACATAATTTTGAATTTTTATCTAAATTTTAAATTATATCTATTTTCCTAGAAACCAAACAAAGCCCCTCATCTGAAGACAAAATTTTAAAAGATGAGCATAGGTCATTCAGGGAAGTTATGAAGGAATTATTTGGAAGTATTAGACAAAATGGATGAATCTTTGTTACATTTTAAAGATATGATAAACAGTGTATACTAAGGCTTACTGATTTTGGATAAAGCAAGCATAGAGCATATTTGAACTTTTTTATAATTGTTCAGGATTTGTGATTTGTAAGATATCTTGATGCCTATTATAGTTTTTTTAAAATTATATCCTGACAAGGGAAAAAATTAATAGGAATGCAAATCATCACATAATTAATATTTATTTTAAGGACATGTCATTCTGATTTAGAAGTTTACCCCAATTTCTTAGCTCTCTTAAGCAATTCATCACATCAATCACCAGCATTAATATTTAATTTGGGAAGAGTTCAGTTTTGTAATCCTTGATTTTGTTTTCACCAAGATAGGTGTGCATGTGTTTACATGTGTATTTTGTGTAAAAGTATCATATTGTTTTGGTTTGAAATATTTATTCTATCCTATAGATTCATGTGTTTATAACGACGGTTTTCATACAGTGTATTTCCAATTATTACTATAAATAACTTTAATACTTATCAAGCAATACACAAATCCTGGACAGTATTCTAAGAGCTTTAGTCCCCCTAGAATCTGTCAACTATTAGCTCTAGCTATATTAGCAGGTATTACCATGATATTACCCAATTGAAGTTAACATTGATTGTCTTACATAATGGAGAAGAGAAGGTATTCTAGTTTCTGATGAGTCCATTTAAAGTACCAGGCTTTCCCACTTTGCTAAACTTCCTTGGGGCTTTTGGGGACATGTCTATATGGTTAAGAAGGTACTGCTCCTTGAGTGTTTGTTATAAGAGGGCATCACAGAAGAGTGGATAAGCACATAATCTTTCAGATGAGACTGACTAAAGTCAGATTCTAGGTTATGCCACTGATTAACTTCAGTTCACATTACTTACCAATTTTAAACCTCACATTTCTCATTTATTAAATAAAATGAGTGTATATATTACTCAGCCATCAGAAAAGATGAAGAGTTACCATTTACATTGACATGGGTGGAACTGGAAGTGTTATGCTGAGTGAAATAAGTCAATCAGAGACGGACAATTATATGGTTTCACTCATGTGGAATATAAGAAACAGCACAGAGGATCACAGGGGAAGGGAGAGAAAACTGAACAGGAAGTCATTAGAGAGGGAGAAAAACCATGAGGGACTCTTAACTATAGGAAACAAACAGGGTTGCTGGAGGGGAGGTGGGCGGGAGGATGGGGTAATTAGGTGATGTTCCTTAAGGAGGACACTTGGTGTGGGGCACCTGGGTGGCTCAGTCGTTAAGCGTCTGCCTTCGGCTCTGGGCATGATCCCAGAGTCCTGGGATCAAGCCCCATATCGAGCTCCATATTGAGCCCCATATCGGGCCCCTCAGCTGGGAGCCTGCTTCTTCCTCTCCCACTCCCCCTGCTTGTGTTCCCTCTGTCTCTGTCTCTGTCAAATAAATAAATAAAATCTTTAAAAAAAAGGGGAGGGCACTTGGTGTGATGAGCACTGGGTATTATAAGCAAATGATGGATTATTGAATGCTACATCTGAAACTAGTGATGTACTATAGGTTGGCTAATTGAATTTAAATTAAAAAATAAAAATAAATGAGTGTATAGATGAAATAGTTTATGAAGCTCAATATATTCATGGCATCATTAAGTAATAAACTAAATTTTATGTATTCTTACTTAGGATACTTGGTCTGCTATCATGTTCACCCTCGAGTCCACATAAACCTAAATTTTGTTTCTAAGAAATTAAAAGATAAACCATTTCTAATTAGCCTTCACTTTGCTCTGTGGACCTAACTCCAAGTAAGATGGGGTAGTACTTTCAGATATTATTGTAGTTCTAGATTTAAGAGTTAATCACTAAATTCTACACCTGAAACTAATATTACACTGTATTTTAACTAACAACTTTAGATAAAAACTTGGAAGAAAAAAGTTAATACAGTAAAAAGGGAATAATTCAGCACTGTTTTTTTGTTTTACTTGTTGAGTGCAAGGATAATAATTTATTCACGTCTACATTTTTTTTTTTTTAAGAATTGCACGGAGCTGGGCACATTTTAGGTTACTCAATATGCATTTGAGTGCTGAACTAATAAATAGAAACTGTTTAAATAAACGACATCCAGATTTCATTTTTACTGATACTGGAAACAAAAAAACCACTATTTTCAAGCAGTGGCTCTGGAGTCAGGCAGCCAGAGGTCAAATTTTTACTCACTAGTTCTGTAACTGGCTGGGTTGCCCACTGCTGTATTCATCAACTTTTTCCTCTGCAATAAATGACCCCCAAATCTCAGTGGCTCACAAGCACAATTTTTAGTTTACAGGCTGGCTGTGGATATGGCCTTGCTCTGCTCACTAGGGTTCAACTGTGCTTGACTCCAGCACCTATATTGCATGCAGGTCCACTTAATACACGTCTCTTTCTGGAACTCAGGTTGAGTGCTGGAGTTTAAGAGGATCAAGAAAAAATACGTGATGCTGCTAAAGCCTCTGTTCAGAATTGGCACACTATTGCTCCTTCCCATATACTGCTGGTTAAAAAAATCATATTTCTGATTTAAATGAAATTTAAATTATGACTTAAAAGAAATCATAAAGCAGCCCCAAATCAGTGGGTGTGGAAATATAATTCAACTCTCTTTTGGGAGGCCAAGTCGAAGAGTGTGGACATATATTCATATTATAAAGAAGCGGCAGAGTGGTCCAATCATGAACACTGCTTTGGTGTATTTTTTCTCCCTTATTATGTTAATAAAGTTATTGGATTAATGGGATTATTTTGAGAATTAAGTAAGATAATATACTTAAGCATATAACACAGTGACTGGCAAAATTCAAATGCAGTATTAATAATTCCTATTAATCTCATCCCTTTTTATTCCATGGCCTCAGTAATATCATGTTCTTTCTTATTTGGCTCACATAATTACTAAACAGTCTAAATCTGGGGGCATGTGGTATGGAGTATCTAAAATGGCCCCCATGATTCTTGCCTTCTAATAGTCATGCCCTTGTGTAATATCCTCCTTTTATTGATGGATGTGTAGTATGCATGTTAAGAGGAGTTATGAAATGGCAGATATTGACAGCTCTTCACTGACCCAATAAAAGGTGGTATCTATTTTCTAATAAAGTAACAAAATGAAGTATGCATTCACTTAATCTTTATTAACTCCCTTTATAAATCTTTTTCCACACAAATTCCATTATGAGGAAATAGTAGTTCATATAATGTTTCATAGGTGCATGCTACTTCAAATAGCATTTAATATACTATATTCTATATCCGTATCTTTTTTGCAAATTTAGGAATGCCAAATATTCTCAATTCCAAGAGGTTTTAACAAGAAGACCAATAATAATGAAATATACACATAAACAAGTTTACCTTTCCATCCACACTGAGCAAATTGCCCTCCATTCCACAATTATATTTTGTGTGCATTTCTATATTTTATATAGATTTTCAATATTTATCAGGACCTTAAAATTCACCTTGTCCTAACTTGCAGATAGATGATCATCTAACTTTTGTTTGAATACTGAAACATCCAAAGTTCAGCATACTATCAAGAATGACTAGTTCCTATACTGAGGCCCCACTTAAGATTTGTCTAGGCTAAGTATCACAGTACATTTACAAATTGAAGCTTTCCTGACAATCTTGTACTCAATTGTGGGGGCATTTCTAAGTTTGTTCTTCTCCCTCTGAAACGGATTCTTTCCTACAATAGCATATAATGATCCTGCTGTGTTCTGATGAGTTAAGTTTCTTTTGCATAATTCTTGGTTTTGATTTTTGAGGACATTTTGTTTTCATATTCTTTGCCCAAGTTTTAGGAGAACAAAAAATAATATCTTTTATAGTTTCACTTTCCCTAGAGCACTACTTCCTTAAAACTCTTTTTTTTCAGTTGTGTTCTACTTTTTTTAATTTTAATTTTTTTATAATAATATTTTTTATTATATTATGTTAGTCACCATACAGTACATCCCTAGTTTTTGATGTAAAGTTCCATGATTCATTACTTGCGTATAACACCCAGTGCACCATGCAATACCTGCCCTCCTTACTACCCATCACCAGCCTATCCCATTCCCCCACTCCTACTAAAAGTGAAATGACCATTCTTTCTAAGTGCCCTTCTGAAGGAGTAAAATTTCCCTTGGTTTCCCATGACTTCCTCCATAAATTTCTACATGCATTTGGAAGAATGAGCTCTGAGATGAGGAGTACCCTATATCTAGATTACCTAGCTTCCAGTAGAGTGGGACACAGGAAGAGGGGAAACTGTGTTTATGAAGAAGTTTTGAAATTAATCCATAAGATAAAGTATGCAAAAAATGTTGGATTTCTTTTTTTTTTTCTGAGTCAACCTAATTTGACATCTGAGTCCTTATTCTATGTAGTACTGATAAGTTTCTTTGTTAAGTTTCTATATATCAGTCCCAACTTCACCCTCCCGTGCAGTATCATGCTCCAGGAACATTATTTCATGTCAAGAATGTGGAAAGCACATGCACCTTTGTCCGTACATGCCAATGTGGTTCTATTTGTTGCTTTGCAGACGGTCCTCCTTCCATACATTCTAAAGCCATAGGTATTCTTGTATCTTTGCTTGTGTTCCCATGTACCTTGACTCATCATCACCTTGCATCTTTCTGACACAAAGTCCTGGTCTGCTTGAAGAAATCACTTTTTAGTCTTTGATACGGAATATCTATCTCTGTCCTTGCACTTTCTCTTTCTTACCTCCCCAACAAATATTCAATCTTAGATCTTTAACTTTTAATAATGAAAGTCAGGAAACCTTGAAGACTACTTTACTTTCCACTCTGACACCTTGCCCCCAGCCAATTGATGCCAAATGCTTCCTTACTTAAGTTGTGGGAGTGAAAAGTAGCAGGTTAAGAGAAAAATGGAAAGTTCAGTACAAAAACTGACCTCAATGCATATTTTAAAATAATATCCAGAACACTTGCTTTCAAAAGAATTTAATATTACCTTTCTTTTGAGTTTTTTATTGAAACCTACTTTCAAATACCTCTCCCTCTGATGTACACTTCTACTTCAGTGCCCCTTGAATACCCCTGCCTTAAATATTTGACCTCATTAAGATATTTTATTCAGTGGCCCTCTTTTGTACATAATATTTTTTTTTTTGCTTAGTTTATACCTAAGGTTCATATTTGTAATCATTCATTCGAAAATAATCTCAACATCTTTGATTCTTCTTTTTCCATTGTATTCAACTGGCAACTCTAATCTTTATACAATTGAACCATCCTTTGGCAAATACTTAAAACCTCTTTTTTTTATCAACACCCTCAAATGATTATATTACCTCATCTCTTTGCTATCATATTATAAACTAATATATTCTCACTCTTCTTTTTTCCCATTCTTATCTGTTAAAATGGATTAGGTCAGTTTGTTCCATAATTTCCTTTATATATTCTGTTGTTTCTCTGTATATTTTCCAAAATTGTCAATCTCTACTAGACCGTACATTTCAGCATGCAAACATGGTATCCTTACTTAGAAGTAAACAAATATATCTAATGCATAAATCAATAAACCCTCCTTGACCACATTTCCTTCCATGTAAGCCCATGTCATTTTCTATTCACAACAAGAGTTCCTGGAAGAATTTTCTACTCTTACATCTCTACTTTTTCTTCTTCCTGTCAGTCTTCAATCTTTTGCAATTAGACTTTCATCATGAGCATTTCTCTCTACTCTTTCAAGTTACAAATAGTCCTCACATTTCCAAATGTAAAGGTCAAAACTACCCAAATTTGGCAAACTCTTTCCAAGAATTCTTAACACCTCCCCTTTATTTTTCTTCTTGGAACTTAACACTATCTAACATGCCATATGTTTTACATATTTCATATTTTTCTTGTTTCTTGTCTGCCTCCCTTCTCCAGAATATAATCTCCATAATTGCAGAAATGTTTGCCCACTGTTCTATTACTTCGCTGCTGTTTCTCTGCTGCCTGAAGAATCCCTAGCATAGAGTAGATTTTAAGTTCATTATTCTCTGTGGAATGATTGAATACGGCACACTATTCCACTCCACTCTGTCTTCAACTAACAAGCTTCTTTAGATTTATTGACTACTGTTGATATATTCTTCTCCCGGTTGGCTTCTAAGACAATACCCCATTCAACTTCCTAATTCACAGACTTTAACATGTTAATGTCCTTTGTTGAATTCTTGCTCTTCTATCCTTTTTCAAGGTTTAAGGATATATTTTGGGTACTATATCTTTCTAGACATTTTATCCCCTAGTAACTTTATTTGTATCTATGATTATAAAAATTATGTACTGATAATTTTTTCCATTTTTTTCAGCTCTATTGAGATATAATTGACAGATTAAATTGTGAAATATTTAAGGTTTAGTAGTGATGATTTTAAACAAATAATTCTATCGCAAACCATTCCTGGGTTCTCCAAACTCACTATCTGCCTACTTGACAACTCTACTTGGATGCTTTCTAGGTACCTCTATCCCATGCTAGAAATTTTGATTTCCCTTTTTCCAATCTATTCTTCAACCAGCATTCCCCATCAGAGTAAAGGATATTACCAATCACCTAATAGCAAAACTCACAACTCTTGGCGTCATCTTGTGGTGGCTCATAAACTCTCTAATTTACCTGATTTATCATCAGAGGCACATAGTGTGATATGTGATTATAAGCTTAAATGTTAAGACCTCACTTCTTCTACACCAAAATTATTTCAAATGTATTCACTCTCCTCCATCTTAACTATTATTTCACTAACCCAAACTACATTGCCTTTAATCCTGAATCACTAATATCACTTTATGACTGTTCTTTTTTCCTTTTCTTTCCTCTCTTCACTGAGTGGCTGAAGAATATTTTAAAACATAAAAAAAGATTATGTGATCTTCATGTTTAAATAGATTCTCACTGAACTTAAAAAAAAAACATCAAAATTCTTTATGAAAGTTTGCAAGATCTTCCTTGATCTGGTCTGTATGCTCTTATTCAACTTCATCTTGTGCTCCCCTTACTGTTCTTGCTTCAGATACACTATTCTCCCAGCATTTCCTAGAAGAGAAACTTCTGGGGGTGGGGGAGGGCTTCCGTGAATTTGAACTTGTTTTTTCATATGCATGGAACCTTCTGTTCTTTACTCTTTACCTGGCTAACCCTTCATTCTAAGACTCTCAGAGTAAATACATCCTCCCTGAGAATCCTTCTCTGACAAACCTATTCAAAAACAGGCTCTGCAGTGTTCTTCCTAGGCAATGGCATACTTACTTCTCAGCACATCAAAAACAGTACATTTTTATTTGATTTTCTGTATTGCTTGCAGCTAAATATAATGTCAGCTCCATTTTAGCCAGACCATGCCTTTCCCATTTACAGTGGAATCCCCAGCACCTAGCTTTATACTTGGCATAAGTCAGGGATCACTAACTAGTTGTTAAATGAAATAATGAAAATATTTTTATAATAATGTCTTACAATGATGATAATTTAGAAACCATTTAATAGCCTCTGCCCAGGTAATTTATATTCATGAAATATTTAACAATTCTAGAGAGGAGACCTGTTTAGCCACATTTTTACATAATAGAACTAAGGCTCAGAGAGAGTCAGTTAATGGCATTCAGGAAGAAAATGGTCCAGGCATGGTATGAATAAAAAGGCTTATGGTGTAGTGTATGATTATAAGCTTCAAAACCTCTACCTCTACAACAGTCAATAATATTGAAAGAACTTTTGCCCTTCATTCCACCTCACATCTTTTTCTTTCTTTTTTATATTCACAGTTAAAGCAAGTACTCTTATGCCTTGATATTCATTGATATGTGAGAATTGTTATAAATATTTAAAAATGTTAAATTAGGACTTTGAAAAACATTCCATGGCAAAACCTTACATACTGCTTATATCAAAGTACTGCTATAACTTGATTATCCAGCATGTTGGATGAAACTGAAATGGTAGTTAATCAAATGTTCTGGTTAAATTAAAGTTTATTCATGTTGTTGTAAATGGTTCTGTTGCCCACTGTTCTAAAGCCTTTGATATAAAAGAATCTACTTGGAAAAATGCAAATCAATTTTTTGTACATTACTAAGGCTTTTGCAACATGCATTTCTCCTACTCCTCAGCATATATGAATACACAACAAAAGGTCCTTAGAGTTTAGATATCCAAAGCTCTCTCTAAAAATATGTCTTCTCTCTTCTGATAAGCTTCACAATCAGTGCCAGATTTTGCAGTAAAGAGCTACATTATGGTACATTACAGAACAGTTTCTATAAAAGTAGAGACATCATGAAATGGAAGGGATCTCAGGAGTTTGGTTCATCCCTATACCTAGCAAAGGTTCTACTCTGAAATAAACCTTACAAAGAACCATTCAATTTCCTCTTGAAATCCTTCAGTGCACAGAAATTTTACAATTGAAAGATTATAAAATGGTAGCTTTAGGTTAGCACCATGTTTTGCTAAATAGCATACCAGAGAAGTTACCATACACATTGTATCAATTAATTTTCATAGCATTCCAATAAGATAAATATGGTTAACTATATTTTTCATGTTAGGAAGCTTATTTCCCATTATCTTCCTTTATGTTCTTAGCTGGAACTTAGAATTCATGCCCACTGCACTGGTTTTTTGTTTTTGTTTTTTTTTAAATATGGCTAAGTAAACCAAAATACTCTAGTACAGTCCATACAATAAAAGTTTCTTAGATACAACATAATGGGATTGTGATCAATTATGTTATTAATGAATACAGATTTCTGATTGATATTACTGATGTTTTCTGATTTTACTAATACAAATCTAGAGAAGAAATTAGAAGATACTGGTGTTGTCCTATAAGATTGAAAGACTGGACATTTATACTTTTTCTCATTCTCTTAAAGGTCCACATCAAAAGAATACAAAGACTGAAGGAATTTGGAAGTAGTGATATCAGTAGATAACAGATTTCATCAACTGTTGTTAGTGACTAATGAAGCAGGAAAGGAAAGATGATGCCTAAACTATAGGTCAGAGGGATGAGGGCCAACACAGAAGCACACTAGCCTGTATGGTACCAGGTCAGCTCATATCTTAGAAACTAAATTGTAGGTGTGTGAAATGGGAAGAATAAGGGAAGATTTGTTGACACCCCCCCATACACACATTTCCACATGAAATATACTCACTCCAATCATTTATCACCCCCAAAAAGGTGAGTTGATAAGAGAGGATTAGAACCCGAAAGTTACAAAAAAAATTAGCTCAATAAAATTGAGCAGCCAGTGTCCTAGGATGAAGACCTTTGTATTTAGGCATTTAGGCTTTCCAAAGTTCAATTGCTGATTCTCAGCTCTTTCACCAAAAGGGGCAAAGCCTCCCAGTTGAAAAACCCAATCACATGACTTAGGCTAAGTACCTCATATAAATAAATAAGTTTTGCTCCTCATATATTTGAAGCAGAACATGTAAATCCAAATAACAAAGAAAAAAAAAGGAAGAAACATACAACATATGACCCCCACGACAACAAAATTCATGGAAGGGAGTCAATTTAATAATAAACAAGAAACACTCTAACAGAAGGCTGCATCAATAATATAAAAATAGGAAGTTACATAAAAGAGATATATTCAAGGAATAGCCACAGAATTTTGAAAATATAAAAATCAATGGAATGTTTGAAAGAAAAGTAAATTAAAATATCTCAAATGACGAAATAATATAAAGAGGACAAAATATGAGAGAAAATTATAAACATAGAGGACTAATTCATGCATGGTAAGAAATTATAAGATAATTTACAAAATAAGCATATGAAGATTAACACTAGATTAAAAGTTTCATTTATCACATGTATTAGGGGAAAAAAAAACACATCAAGATATATCATTTTGAAAGTAAAAGAAAGCAAGGATAAAGAAATGTTCCCCCAAACCCAGAAAGAATATATCACTACCTACATAATAATAACAAGAACAACAATAAAGATTTTCTGATAAAGGAGGTAAACTCAGGCTGGTATCATCATTTTTCTAATGAGCTTTGTTGTGTGCTAGGGACCCTGACTGAGCAGTATTATTCTCAACAAGTTACTTTGGACTTGTTCTCATAAAATAAGTAAATAAACCTGAAAGAGGGAAGACAAGGGAACTAAAAAATGTCAATCAAAGAGAGTAATGTAAGATTCTGTTCAGTAGCCCCAAAAATAATCAGTAAAGGATGGGAGTAACAAGGTGGAGTTTTCTGAATAAAGGTTTAGAAACACAAGAACAATTGCAGAGATCTGGTTTGGGTAAATGCTGGGATAATACACAAGAAAGAAAACGGAATAAGAAAATGAATTAATTATAGTGCATCACTTGACTTCCAAGTGAAAATACGTAGCTGGTAGTAATAGTGAACCAGAATATGTACCCCCAAATATGCCACTTTAGAATAAAAATTATTTTGATATAAAGGCACTTAAAGAAACAGCAAGTACAAGAGGAATGTTGTGACTCTCCCCTTTCTACCTTAAAAGCCAAGATAGAACCCCTGTTTAGAAGATGTCCTTATAACAGAAGAAAAATAACATTCTTAACATCCAACACCGGAAGTTGAAACAGGCTTTGTTAAAATAATTCTTATCTTCCTTTAGTTTCCCACATAGTTTAGTTACTTTTCCACAATTGCCTCTTTGTTCAATCTAGTATAAAAGCATTTAGTCTGCTATTTCTTCAGGTGTCCATGTTCTTATGAGGGTTCCTATGTTGTGCAAAATCTGAATTAATTAAATAAATTTGTATGATTTTCTCCCACTGATCTGTCAATTTAATTCTCAGGCTCAGCCAAACCTATAAGAAGGCAGAGGTGATATCTTGCCTCTCTTACACAGCATCTTTTTATTTTCAACTTTTGAAACCACACAATATATCTGAGGGTATAAACTGGTTGTCTAAGTCAAAATGTTGTTAAAAATATGGATTTTAGGGGCACCTGGGTGGCTCAGTCGTTAAGCGTCTGCCTTCTGCCCAGGGCGTGATCCCAGAGTCCTGGGATCGAGTCCCACATCAGGCTCCTCCGCTGGGAGCCTGCTTCTTCCTCTGCCACTCCCCCTGCTTGTGTTCCCTCTCTCGCTGGCTGCCTCTCTCTCTCTGTCAAATAAATAAATAAAATCTTTAAAAAAAATTTAAAAAAAATATGGATTTTAGTCATTAGTGTCTTTAAAGGCATGATTATTAGAGCATTTCATATAAAATACATTGTTTCCAAACTCAAAAAACTCAGAAAGTATGGATTCCTATTTCTATATGTCAAAAATAGGCTGCAGTAAAATAATTGGTGTTTTTAGATGAAATTTGCCTTCCCTAATTTTCCAGAATACCCACACTATTTGGCCCCGTAACAAAATAGAATGAAAAATTTCATTAATATTAGGCTTAGTTTTATATTTTCAATAAAACAGTTTAAACTTAATTTCACACACAAATGTATTAGTGTCCTAGGGCTGCTGTACAAATTATGACAAACCTGGTGGCTTAAAACAACAGAAATTTTTTGTCTCACTGTTACAGAGGTCAGAAGTCTAAAATCAAAGTGTTGACAGGGCCAAGTTCCCTCCAAAAGCTCTGGGGAGAATTCTTTCTTACCACTTCCAGCTTCTGATGGCTCTAGGAGTCCCTTGTCTCAGGAACTCCAGTCTCTGCCTTTCTCTTCACATGGCCTTACCTCCTGTGTATCTGAGTCCCAAATCTCCCTATACCTTTCTCTTTTGAGTATACCTGCCATCGGATTTAGGTCCCATACTAATTCTGGGAAAGACCATTTTTCCCAAATAAAATCACATTCAGCAGTTCCAGGGTGAGGATATGGGTATATCTTTGAGGGGGCTACCATTGAACCCATGCTTTATTACAAAAGAAACTATTATTAAAGCAATATGTTTCAAGAAAAATGGGAGACATCACATTCTTGGAGGGAAAGAGATAATTTTTTCATGTTTAATTTTTAAAAGCATATATGCACTGAGTGACAGTTTGTGTCATCATGGGAAAAAATATAACTCATGTACAGAAATAGACATGTACAAAATTGAATGCCCTGATAGAGAATTAAAATTACAATTGTAAAAATAAGGTATGGGCTACTGGAAGACAATTCAATAGTATATTAAATGAAAACTTCTTAGAAGATGGTGAGTATATAAGCTAGTGTCTTTTGTGTATAGTAAAACCCAATTGTCCTAAATACAATCACAAATTTGTTCATGTAAATTCAACTACAAATTCTCTAACCTTCGTCTTTGGAAAATATGGATAAAAACTTCCTACTGAAATTCTGTGGAAAAGATAAAATGAAATTGAGGCATATCCTAGTGCAGCTGATGACTACACAGATACAAAAAATACTACAATGGTTATAATATTTAATTGTTAACAATTTTATTCAGTTAAAAACCCATTGGACATTATGTTCAAAATACTCAATATTCTGATATGACTTATATGTATTTGGAAAAGTACTTAAATCCTTAAGTAGATTGATCAAAATAAATGTTAATATAGATCAAGAGTAAGAAAAAAATAACCCACAGGCCAAATCTGGCTAAACCTATTTTTGTAATAAAGTTTTATTTGAACACAGCCACACTACTTTATCTATTGTCCATGGCTGGTTTCCCACTCCAGTAGTAGAATTTGGTAGTTCTATCAAAGAACCTATAGCCTATATTTAGTAACTGGCCCTCTACAGAAAATGTTTACCATCCTCTGCTATGAATCAACACTTTACAACTTTATAAGATGATGGAAATACTCTATTTCTGCTCTCCAGTAGGGTTGCTACTAATTACTTGTGGCTATTGAACATTTTGAAATGTGGCTAGTGTGACTGAGGAACTGAAATGTTCATTTAACTTACATTAATTTAAATTTAAATAGCTACATGTGGTTAGTGACTATGTTTCCGGACAGTGCAGCTATGGTATTCCAGCTGTGGAATATAATGTAATTTCATTGAAAAGTACTTAAATATAGTGTGGCAGCATTTTTTTTTCAAGAATTCAGGTTTAAATACATTAATTGCACCATGTACAAGTAATTCTTTAATGCTGGAAAGTTAAAAGTTGAATGAAAAGTCTTTGAATTTAATAATTAACATAGTGTTACAGACCTTCAAAGTGTCCCAGAAATATTAATGCTTTTCTACGTATGGTTAAATGCACAACATGGTTGATTATTACAAAGAGGATGGTGATTTGAAATGATGTTGAAGACATTTTTTTGGACTACTGAAAGAAATAAAGTTGTCCCTGTCATCTAATGAAAGTACATGGCTTGGTTTACAGATAAGATAGGGTCCAAAATTAGCTTTTTGTTTGTTTGTTTTTTAACATAAAACCTTTCTGAACAGTTTGAACATTTCCTGGTAGTTACTTCCAAGCATATATACAAAAGTATATAATTCAATTTGCTCCTTCTTAGTAAAATGGTTTCTTTGGGAAATTCATTTGGTAAGAAATAATCTGACCTAATTTCCTATGCAGATACAAGTTTTTAGAAATGAAAGTAATACTCTGAACTACATTCTTATAAGCTGTGGAATTAAAGATTGAATTTTAGAAAATGTTCTCTGATTTGCTACTTTATGAAAATGAACTAACATTGTTCAATTCACCTCTCTCAATGAATATTGATAGTGTGAATGAAGAGCTTCCAGTGGAAGTTATTGAACTACAATAAAATGTGATACTGAAAATTAAATATGATAATGCTGGTATATTAGAACACTACAAATACCTTGGGACATGTTACCATAAATATAAAAACCATTGTGAAAAGATTATATCCATCTTTGGAAGCACTTACAATAGTGAACAGCTGTATTCTACTAAAACTGAATATAATTCAATACTTTTCCATGTTAAACGATTCAAAGCTGACTTCTTACTGCACAATAGGACCCAAAGTATGAGAATGAAATGGATATTTCTTGATACAGAAGAAAAGATGCCAGGTATCCGGAACCAAATAAAGAGAGTAACAGATTTGAAAAATAGTATGTGCTATCTTTAAATATATCTATTTTTAATATGAAATGTAAAATGTAACATTCAATATCATATATGCCATAATTTTATTATTTTTAAATTATATAAGCAAAATAATACATCTTTTATATATGATAGTATATGTCAATAATAATAATGATAATGAAACAAGTTGAGTTTTATTTCTCATAATTAATTTTTTTTCTTATTTCTGTCCTGAATTAGTTCTGTATGTTCACTACATTGCCTTTGTAGGCATTTGAGTTTCTGACTTTCACAATAGACAAAACAAAAGGGACTTCATTTATGTACAGAAAGAAAATTATGAAACATGAATATGTAGAAGTACAAATAATAGTAGTTGGGAGATTACAGGGATTACAGGATGTAGAGCTATGTTGAGAAGTGTAGGCATGCAAATACAGCTGACCCTTGAACAACGTGGCTTTGAACTATGTGGGTCCACTTAGAAGCAGATTTTTTACAGTATATTACTATAAATGTATTTTTTCTTCCTTATTATTTTCTTGTTAACATTCTTTTCTCCAGCTCATTTTATTATAAGACAATATATGATACATATAATATGCAAGTTATGTGTTAATCAACTGTTTATGTTATCAGAAATGCCTCTGGTCAACAGTAGGCTATTAGTAAAGTTTTGGGGAAGTCATAAGTTATATAGGAACTTTCAGCTGTGAGGGGGTTGGCACTGTGATCCCTGCATTGTTCAAGGGTCAATTATAATTTCGTTTTACAATTATAATGGGCAGGAGGTGATATCTAGAGTTGTTAGAACGATAAATAACAGTACAGCAATATTATTTACATTTATAATGGTAATAAATGGAGGAACTGAAAACAGTATCTTTAAAATAGGAGGGTGTCTCTATCTGTGCAACATAAAGTGTGATAATATCTTATAATCAAAGTAGGAAGTTAATTGATAAATCAAGAAAAAGTGGAATAAATATATTATTTTTTTAAATGGAGAAAAACAAATATAGAAACTTTAAAACAAAAGTGAAATCAATTCCACATGGAAGGTTGACTTGGGCTTATGGGGAGCAGGTAAGGAACCACTGCTATTCATTCAGCAGAATATAATTGTTTAATACAGCACAGCATTTGCTTTGGTAGAAACTATTTAGAATATATTTAAAATTTTAAAAAGCAAATCACATCAAAATAACACATATCTTGTAATCTGACAAATTTGATAATCTCTCCTTTTTCCTGTGAAGAATAAAAAATGGGGGAGCAAGAAGTGAATGTAGACTTCTCTACCCATATACTAGCCTTTTGCCTTTATTTTTAATAACTATACATATATTTTGAAATATACATAATAAAACATCCACTGAAATATTGTCCATCAATCATTCAATATTCCAACATCATGAAACTAACTTTTCGTTACGGTCACAATTGAGAAGTAATTATTTTATTTTATTTTTATTTTTTTAAAGATTTTATTTATTTATTCGACAGAGATAGAGACAGCCAGCGAGAGAGGGAACTCAAGCAGGGGAGTGGGAGAGGAAAAAGCAGGCTCTCAGCAGAGGAGCCTGATGTGGGGCTCGATCCCAGAACGCCGGGATCACGCCCTGAGCCGAAGGCAGACGCTTAACCGCTGTGCCACCCAGGCGCCCCAAGAAGTAATTATTTTAAAATTTCGTAAGCATGTTAGGCAAATTACAAAATAGTGAGGCTATACCTAGCAATATGTCTCACCTGGCCAACGCCAGATCAGGGAATTTTTACTAGAGAAAGCCACACTAAATGTCTTAGAGAATTCCTCATTGATGTGCTATATGTGTATGACGGTACACTACATCTAGAAGGTATCATGTAATTCTAGAAATATAAAGCCACCAGTAACCCTTTTGAAAGGTATTTGGTAACTTCACTAGAACTCTTCTGCTTGCCACTGTCTTTTAAATGTTATTATTTGTACATTTGTAGGATCACGGTTAGTAAAAGTTACCACTGTGTTAATTTCTAGAAAATAAAACAAAAAATTCATATTGATTGCAAATCTATCTTTTTAACACCAAATTACAGAGAAGTTAGGAAAGCACAAAGAACTTTTTTTTCTTGAACCATTTGACAGTAAGATGTAGACTTGATACCATCAGCCCCTGTTGTTAGTATTATTTTTACTATAAACAAGAATACTCTTTAACACAGCTTTCAATATCAGTGAATTAGCACTGATACATTACTACCATCTAATCCTCACGCTACGTTAAAGTTTTGTCAAGTGGTATTCTAATGTTTCTTAGAGGAAAGTAATCTAGTTCAGAATCACACATAGTAAATAACTCTCATGTCTCTATAATCTCCTTCAAACTGGAGCAGTCTTCAGTCTTTGTCTTAATGAATTTGACATTTTTGAAGATTAGAGGCCAGTTATCTTATAGATCAGCCTTCACTACGGGATTAGCAAATGTTTCCTTGTGATTTGATTCAGCCCTACCATCTTTGATAATATTACAGGAGTAAAAATGTGTTCTTTTTACTGCACATGATCAGATATCATGTGATTTTAATTGGTCCAGTTACTGATGGTGTTCATCTTAATCACTTGATTTTGGTGGTGTTTGTCAGGTTTCTCCATCACGTCATTGATATTTTCCGCTTTTAAATTAACATGTATTCAGGGAGAGTTTGCATTCATACCTTATACATTTTTCATTCCTATTCATACTTTCAACTTACTTATTAATCTATTGATATCTGTATAAAACCTATGGTTCTCTATTTTATTAAATGCATTGAGATCTTTTAATATCATCATTTAGTTTGATGTTAAAATTATTCCTGGATTGGTCAATGGGAGAAGCTCTTGCAAATTGGCTCCTGTGTTCTTTTGATATGTCCTCACAATTCTTTAGCCACTTTATTTTCATGGAAAACAAGATGTTTTAGATTCATTTTGTACTTTCCATGAGCCAAAATTAGAATCAACCATTTCTACAAGAATCCTTGATTTTTTTAGAGGGAAATAATATAGGCATATAGGCATATCTCAAATATATTGTAGGTTTGGTTCAATACCACCACAATAAAGCAAATATTGCAATAAAACAAGTCAAATGAATTTTTTTGGTTTCCCAAACTTTTGCATAAAAAAGTTAACACTATAGTATAGTCTACTAAGTATTCAATAGCATTATATCTTAAAAAACTCAACATACATACCTTAATTTAAAAGTACTTTATTGATAACAAATGCTAACTATCATCTGAGCTTTCAGTAAGCCATAGTATTTTTGCTGGTGGAGGGTCCTCCTTTATTGTTGATGGCTGCTGACAGATCAGGTTGGTGGTTGCTGAAGGTTGGGCTGGCTGTGGCAATTTCTTAAAATAAAACAATGAAATTTGCCACATCAATTGACTCGTTCTTTCATGAATGATTTCTCTGAGGTATGTGATGCTGTTTGGTAGCATTTTACCCACAATAGAATGTCTTTAAAAATTGGAGTCAATCCTCTCAAATCCTGCTGCTGCTTTATCAACTAAGTTTACATAATATTCTAAATCCTTTGCTGTCATTTCAACAATATTCACAACATCTTCACCAAGAGCAAATTCCATTTCAAGAAACCACTTCTTTTGCTAATCCATAAGAACTCCTCATTTGTTGAAGTTTCATTATGAGATTGCAGCAATTCAAACATAATAATTATGAGAAAGTTTGAAATATTGAGTTACCAAAATGTGATACAGAGACACAAAGTGAGAAAATTCCACTGGAAAAATGGCACCAATAGACTTGCTTGATGCAGCTTTGCCACAAACCATAGATTTGTAAAAAAAAAAAAAATACAGTATCTGCAAAGTACAATAAAGCAGAAAGCAACCAAATGAGGTATGCCTGTATTTAGAAGTCAAGAACTTGTCTGGTTATGTTCATGGTGAATGAGGAGTCAATACTAAGACGCCTTCTCAGTGAATAGATCCAGAGAATACACATAGGAATGTACATACGGTCGTATACACACAAAATTCTCTCTATCTAATCTAATCTATCCAACTATTTATTGGAAATCATGTCTTCACCCTGATGTATTCAATTTAACACCACAGGATTCATTCTAGTTTTCTCATTTTTTGTGTTTACAACTTCCTTCTCCACTCAAGGAAACTGCTTTTATTATTCTAAATGTATCTTTTTAAGATTTTATTTTTAAGTAATCTCTATACCCAATGTGGGGCCTAAACTCACAACCCCAAGATCAAAAGTCACATGCTCTACTGACTGAGCCATCCAGGCACCCCTATGTTTATTCGTTTTCCTAATTGCATGTATCTAACCAATCTTCTCTCTCTACTGCCACATACCCCCTGCACAGATACCTCTACTCCCTGCATGCTTTCTGACTTCCATTGTGGGCAACGCCCCCGCCCACATGGATGCCCTCCTCAGAATATTTGATGATTTGATTTTAGGTTTTTTTAAATGTATAAATCTCACCCTTGTGCATCTCTAATTTTCACCATAAACTTCGATTTTTTCAAAACTAAAATTTTATTTCAGTTAACACTAACATGCATGAAAATATTTTGTTGAATGTATATAATGCATAATCAATACATTATAGCCATCACTGTCCACGTGTCACACTATAGTGACACTATTTCAGGATTGTATCCCCCACAGTGGGCACACTCTACAACATATTTTTCATGCTGTGATAGCCTTTTCCCATTGAAAAGAGCACTAAGATACTGTGTTGTAATATCTAAAAGATACCTATGTATGTATATGTACATGAAAAATTAGTATGATTATTGGTGTTTAATCAGGGCATCAATATTATTTAAATGTTATTGGTATTATGATTAGTTTGGACTTAGAGTAGAGCTTTAAATTGTCCTCATGTATACGAACAAATACATGACACTATTTTAGTCCGTGTGTGTGTGTACACAATTAAAATTAAAGGAGGTAAGAGGATTACTAAGACTCTGTTTTTGTTTTGTTTTTTTAGCACTAGGTTTTGTAAGGCTGTAACTGTTTGTAGAAATCCACTGAACAGAAAATCAGCATAACATGTTGGGAAAGAGCATAGATTTTTGATCAAGGCATCCTGATTTAAAATTCCAGTTCTCCTCTTACTCTTTATACATTTTGGGGAAAAATTCCTTGACCAATTTGTTTCAATCCTTCTTCTCTAAAATGATGATTAAAGAGTATCTACTTCACTGAGTTATGGTGAAGACTAAATGTGTTACTATATACAAAATAGCCTGCCATATAGTATGCACTGTGTGTTAGCTATTATTAATGCAATATTAAAATATTTTTTCCTGAAGATGACATTAATGCCATGTATTCACAGGGAAGCTAAAATGTAAAACTTTATTAAATTTCATCCTTCACTGGATGTCTCTGTTTATGTCTAAGAATATTTGGAAACCAAACTGGCCAATCTCAACTAATTTGCTTATATGTGTTAGAATATGGGAATGTTATCTAATTTGATTTCCCTGTTTCATGTCACCTGACTCTTTTTAATGAATGTCCCTCCAGCCAAATTGAATAAGGAAATTGTTAAATGGCAAATACTTTAGTGAGTTCAGTAAAAGAAACATAACTGTGGATATCTGGGGAGAACAGCTTGTATTTGCTAGCAAACTAGCCAGGAGGCACATTTAACAATTTTTTCAATCCTTTCACATTTGACAAGTAAAGAATACCCACTGTTTCATGTTTTTCCAAAGGAAGGGTTGTCCACTTTTATTCACTCTTTCCCATAGCTATCTAAACACCTGAACAATAACTATTTTTTCATCTTTCTGCCCTGCTTGAGCTACTCATCAATATCTATTTTTTGTTCTCTCCTGTTTTGGAGGACAGATGTCCTTGATTTGAGTAGACTAGTGCTGATTCCTAGTATCAAAGGCTATTTCACTATCTATAGTCTTCAAAGACAATTCAAAGTAACCTTTCATCCCTCTTCCTGGTGGACCATCATTAATGAAACTTGCATTTTTAATGTTACAGTCCTGCTGACCACCACATCTGAAACCACAAGAATGACAGTGCATGCAAAACTCTATCCTACTGTGCTTTTGCTCACTGCCTTGTGAAAATGAGATCTAGTGCAAAAATCATGGAGTTTTGATGCTTCACTTTGAATGGAAGCTTTGCTGTTTTGGCACCAGAAATGAGAAACCTAAAAGAATTGTTAGTTTACAAAGTTGGATAGCACTGGAATGTTAAAAAGAAAGAAGAAGAAAGAAAGGAGAAAGAAAGAAAGAAAGAAAGAAAGAAAGAAAGAAAGAAAGAAAGAAAG
>NW_024423344.1:31966634-32059058 GCF_017311325.1 Ursus maritimus | reverse complement strand
GCACACTCTACAACATATTTTTCATGCTGTGATAGCCTTTTCCCATTGAAAAGAGCACTAAGATACTGTGTTGTAATATCTAAAAGATACCTATGTATGTATATGTACATGAAAAATTAGTATGATTATTGGTGTTTAATCAGGGCATCAATATTATTTAAATGTTATTGGTATTATGATTAGTTTGGACTTAGAGTAGAGCTTTAAATTGTCCTCATGTATACGAACAAATACATGACACTATTTTAGTCCGTGTGTGTGTGTACACAATTAAAATTAAAGGAGGTAAGAGGATTACTAAGACTCTGTTTTTGTTTTGTTTTTTTAGCACTAGGTTTTGTAAGGCTGTAACTGTTTGTAGAAATCCACTGAACAGAAAATCAGCATAACATGTTGGGAAAGAGCATAGATTTTTGATCAAGGCATCCTGATTTAAAATTCCAGTTCTCCTCTTACTCTTTATACATTTTGGGGAAAAATTCCTTGACCAATTTGTTTCAATCCTTCTTCTCTAAAATGATGATTAAAGAGTATCTACTTCACTGAGTTATGGTGAAGACTAAATGTGTTACTATATACAAAATAGCCTGCCATATAGTATGCACTGTGTGTTAGCTATTATTAATGCAATATTAAAATATTTTTTCCTGAAGATGACATTAATGCCATGTATTCACAGGGAAGCTAAAATGTAAAACTTTATTAAATTTCATCCTTCACTGGATGTCTCTGTTTATGTCTAAGAATATTTGGAAACCAAACTGGCCAATCTCAACTAATTTGCTTATATGTGTTAGAATATGGGAATGTTATCTAATTTGATTTCCCTGTTTCATGTCACCTGACTCTTTTTAATGAATGTCCCTCCAGCCAAATTGAATAAGGAAATTGTTAAATGGCAAATACTTTAGTGAGTTCAGTAAAAGAAACATAACTGTGGATATCTGGGGAGAACAGCTTGTATTTGCTAGCAAACTAGCCAGGAGGCACATTTAACAATTTTTTCAATCCTTTCACATTTGACAAGTAAAGAATACCCACTGTTTCATGTTTTTCCAAAGGAAGGGTTGTCCACTTTTATTCACTCTTTCCCATAGCTATCTAAACACCTGAACAATAACTATTTTTTCATCTTTCTGCCCTGCTTGAGCTACTCATCAATATCTATTTTTTGTTCTCTCCTGTTTTGGAGGACAGATGTCCTTGATTTGAGTAGACTAGTGCTGATTCCTAGTATCAAAGGCTATTTCACTATCTATAGTCTTCAAAGACAATTCAAAGTAACCTTTCATCCCTCTTCCTGGTGGACCATCATTAATGAAACTTGCATTTTTAATGTTACAGTCCTGCTGACCACCACATCTGAAACCACAAGAATGACAGTGCATGCAAAACTCTATCCTACTGTGCTTTTGCTCACTGCCTTGTGAAAATGAGATCTAGTGCAAAAATCATGGAGTTTTGATGCTTCACTTTGAATGGAAGCTTTGCTGTTTTGGCACCAGAAATGAGAAACCTAAAAGAATTGTTAGTTTACAAAGTTGGATAGCACTGGAATGTTAAAAAGAAAGAAGAAGAAAGAAAGGAGAAAGAAAGAAAGAAAGAAAGAAAGAAAGAAAGAAAGAAAGAAAGAAAGAAAAAGTGGAAAATATATGCCATGAAATGCTGCAAACCAGAAATCATGGAGTTGCCCCTTGCTGTGAGTACATGATGGAAGCTTTCATGTACTACATTTGGTTAACCTCAGAAATTTATATGTGTTGGGCTCAACCTACATTATTCAGCTTATTCTTTATAAGATCATTTTAATGACCAATTAATTAATTGCAAAGCATTGGTAAGCCTGTTGTACATGGTCTATTTAGAAGAAGTCATTAGAATTAGTTAGATTTATGCTGTCATAAAAACCTTTCAAAAGCCCTTGACAAAAAATATTAACTCTTTTAGATAAGTACATGCTGTCACTGGTTCTATCAACCAACAAATAAGAATTCATTTTTGAATTCATCTATGTTTTGAAGATTTAGAGAACTAATTTTGGAACTGGGATGAATTTTCAAAGTTGGGTACTTAGTAAATGTAGACAGTAGTATAGAAAGCCACCTTAAAAAGATATCATAATTGCTTCTATAGAATAGAAGAGGATGACAGACATAATAATTCAAAAGATGGATGAAAAAAGACATACAATTTTCTATATGTGGGTAGATTTTCAAGCCATACCAATTCCTGAAATATACTTCCCAATAAACATAAACAAATCCATACTTGGGTTAAGCTGGATTTTTGTGGTAATGAGAAGCAGTATATCACAGAAATTAAGAGTAAAATTAAAGTAAAACAAAACAAAATAACATTCAGTAGCAGTAGTGCCATGTTTTGTGTTCATTCAGTCAATAAATTCTGTTATGAATCCACCATGTTCAGACACTACGCTAGGCATTTATGATGCAACAGTGAATTAAAAACAAAACATCTCCTGCACCTTAAGGATACTTGGAAAATTACCTAAACACTGAAAGTCAGTCATTTGGTATATAAAATAGAAGTAATAAGAGTACCCCATCTGGTGGTTGAAAATAAAATAGATTATTCCCTTGTCCATAGTCAATGATCAATGTTACCTATCATTATTTTTGTTGCTACTGTCATCATCATCATTGGAATCCTAGATAACAAATAATTAGTATATTTGTCCTGTATTATCATAAACAGCACAAATGCTAATGATTAGATTTGTACAAAATGATTAAAAGGTATTTACATCTTTTACCAAATTGGCTCAAAAGGACAAATATTATTAATTTTTTCTAGCATAGTACACATGAGACCATTTCTAAACATGATTTCTGGATGACTAATATAAAAGCTGACCCATGTACATTTATTAATGTTCTTTTGGAGTAGGCTATACAAATAAAATTGTTTAGGAATATAAATATGTAGAGAAATTTTTGAGATCACAACTTTTTAGGCTGGTCAATAATATGATGATGTAGTTTGTCCTTTATTTTTCCAAAAGTAATTGTGTACTTTTAGAATTGTAATCCATCCACCATTCCCCATCCATCCAATTGTATAGTTAAATCCTTCAAGATATTCAATGTTTGTATGTTCTATACTGTCTTAGTAGAAGGATACAAAAGTCATTAAAACACAGTTTTGTCCTTGAAATAGAAACAGTACAGTTGGGAATACAGGTATGAGCATATATTTATATTGATTCAATTACATGACAGAAATTATCATTTCAAAAGCATCCATTCTGCCACCATATCTATATCTCTTTTGATGAGCCCATGTCATCCACTGCAAGAGCCAGATAAATCACCAACACAGCTTCCTGAATTTCAAGTTCTAGGCTGAGGCTAGTTTGCTTTTCCATATATTCTTTGAGTCCTCTTCCTCAATGGCTTCCTTTATGACTAGTCTTATATGGCTTAATATCATAACTCCTTTTCTTTGTTAAGTGTGATTTGTTGAATTTATTTCGGATTCTAAGACCTGAGTCTGCTTTTATACATTTTTATGTAACTCTATGAGAGACTGGCTTTTTACCATACCCTAGGCCTGGGTATTTGAGCACATGGTGCCATATACTCCAAGTATGCAAGGAAATGGAGAGCAAACAACAAAAATATAAGGGCCTAGGGAATTACAGGGAATAGCTGATTCACATGGTGCATGAAAGTTAGGTTTTTGGACAGCACATGAAAAAAGACTTGTACTTAATATGAGGCCAAAAGGAGACAGGCATTACATCAGAATGAGTTAAATACTGCAGATGTTTCCTCCAGCATTGGAAGAGATTTAACAATAGATGAAAGAATTGGCTAGTAGTAATATTAATTGTAATAAAAAATGACACCATCAATATTCCTGTGCCACACATTACTTAAGCATATATTAATCCACATAATTTTCCAATAATCTTAAGCAATACTTACTCCCCCAATTTTATAAATGAGCAGTTTAGGCAAGAGTGATTATACAGAAGAGTGATAGTATGCATGCAGCACATTATCCAGGTATATGGAGGCTTTAAATAAAAGCAAAAGAACTGCTGCTTATAAAATGTTATCAAATTCATCTAAATCTCCCATAACTGCGAGAAAGCTAACTCTTGTGACTCTGTTAGTTAAGTGCAAGTTCTCTGGAGTAAGCTTTCCCAGGTACCAACTTTAATTCTGCCATTTGCTCTGTGGAATCTTAAACAAGTTACTTGATCTCTCATGTCTATTTTCTTCTCATCTGAAAGCAGTGTTGTGAGAAACCAATTCATATAAAGCAGCTAAAATTATGCTTGGCAGTTAATAAGCATTCAGTAAGTGATATCTGCTCTTGTTAATTAATATTTATTATCAGGTATTATTGATTCTTCCCTTTCCTATCATTGAAGGGTATGTTATTCTACTCTTTTTATGTCTCAACCTAAGATATTTCCACTTATTTCCTACTCAAAAGAATGAAGATTCATTTCTGTCACAGTGCAAATCTCTTGCCTGTCTCCGTCCTCCTAATTTATTATTTAGATAGTATCAGTTACCTTTAAATTAGGATTCAAAAACTCACTTGTGTCCATGGAACAGGCAATTACTTAGCCCCTTTTGGCCCTTCTTTGAGCTCCTATCCTCTCTCACACCTTCCAGTCCTGAGCGTGAAGGTGTGTGGATTTATGCTTGTCAGATTGGCTCTCATTTTTAATTGGACATCTGCTATTTCCTCCCACAGAAGCAGCCATTAAACAGATCTCCACAGCCTTCCTACCTTCCGGAAATTGTTGAACTCTTTTATTTGCTATGTTCCTTCTCCTGTATCTTTGCTTATACACCTACAAACTTAGAGTACATTTTAATTTTAATTTTTAATTGTTATACTATAATTTACATTGAATCTGAGGAGGATACAGAGAAATGTGTGTGCTCACTTCCTAATCCTACAGGTTCATCTTGGTCTTTCTGCAATTGGTAGTGATACAATAAAATGATCTATTAATTAGGGTAACATCAAAGAAGCGTTCAGAAGTAAATTCTGGGTTTTAAATTTTTTAAGCTTCATTTCAAGTATTTTTTTCATATTTTCTATTTTACATAAATAATGTGAATGGGGAGTGTATAGGATCTTATTTGAGGGACGTCTTGTTGGTTGTCAGGGGATATAGGAATGTTTTAATGTAAACGATGGATAATATTACCATAAAGATATACTTTAGTACTTTTTACTCATTTAAAAATGGCTTATACTCTCTTCTAAGTGTGTGTATATGTGTGTGTACATATTTATGAGTATGTATGTATATATGCATGTACCTCTCAGTATATTTTATGATTCTATCAGAGAAAGCAAATATTCTAACAGAAAAAATAACTTTAGGATTTCTCATGTCAATTGTATGTTTTTTTTATTTTATAGAAAACATCTTTATCTCTAATGCATTGGACTATAAATGTCAGCTTATAATAAAGCTACTATAAACAACCAAAGAAATCTGCGTCTGTTTGTACCAATGCATAGGTGATTTCAATCAGAAATATATGCCACAGTAAGAGATGGAGTTGGAAATATACCAGGTGGAAGATAGGCAGATTAAGTCAGTATGATCTTATTCTGTTGATATTTTGCAATTAGAATTACTGATGATTTCTAACATTAAAATTAATACTCATTTAAAACATAGTGATTTTAATATAATATTCCCTTGAAAATGCTACGACATTCCTAAAGTGTATGCATGGGAAAAAACAGCAGTTAGGGCACCTTTGTGTGAGAAGTATGTTTTTGTTATTTTTATGGTAGGAAATAGAGGAGAAGTGTTTCAATCAGCCGACTTCTAAAAGGTGAGGCTGAGGTCATCAGTCAAAATAAAACAGCCATGTCTCTAAAAGGAAAATAGATCCCTTAATAAACTACTTCTCAAAATGAACATGGCTTATTTAACACTAGAGAATAGAAGTATTAAACACAAACGCTCCCATCTGTGTATGTTTCCAAGTATATCACAAAATAGATGTTTTTTTGTGTCTGTTCTTCAGTTTCCATTCTTTTGAGCAGTTTGCCTCATGTTCTTAAGCAGCCCAGAGTTAGTTGTTAAATTCTAGAGAGCAGGCTGTGTTTGAAAGATCTTAGAATTCTGAACTTCACTCTTGGTATGGCTGAAAATGTTCCCTGACTGATCTCTCTCTTGCATATCTCATTATGTTCCCATGCTCATTTGGGATTGGATATAAAAAAGTACAAAAGAGATGAGTAGTCATTTGCTGCAATGCAGGACACTTGTTTTTAGCCATCATCTTTCTTGTCTTTACACATTAACACATTTCTAAACTTTTAAAAATCAAGTAGTTCTTATTTATCCTTGATAAATAGTAAATAATTGAGCTCAATCATCAGCTTCTATTTCCTATTTAAAAAATATTTATTTATTTGAGAGAGCGAGAGAGCAAGGGGTGGGGGTGGAGGGGCAGAGAGGCTGAGGGAGAAAATCTTCAAGCTGACTCCCCACTGAGTGGGGAGCCGGGTGGGGGCTTGATTTCAAGACCCATGAAATCAGGACCTGAGACAAACCAAGAGTCAGAGTCTTAACTAACTGAGTCACCCAGGCGCCCCAGCTTCTATTTCCTTTTATGACAGGTAGATTTGTTGAGTTTAAGGGAATAGCATTTCAAAGATGTCCTTATATCCAAATAGTAGTCGAAATGAAGGCTGAGTATTAACAATTCTTTGTAATGTCTTTGTACTAGGTCCATAATCATAACTTACATGTTATTGTCATTTTGTAAATTCAGGACAAATTTCTAGAACAAAACATAAACAAAAGCAAACCATTCCATGAAGATCCTTTACCATTTCATCACTTGTTTTCCCTCATTTGTGATTTCACAATATATATTATTTAAAGTGGAGTTGTTAGAGTGTATAGTAACTCTAAGAATAAACCACCTAGACCAAATTTGGCTTTTTGGTGTCCTGCTGACCATGAGTCCTATACTTCAGCAGCCCAGAAGTTCCCAGGGTCTATGTGGTGAATAGAATAGTGCTGAAAAATGAGCTCCAATGTATATCAGAATTATCACAGGGGTTAATTTCCATTTCAGTTATTAACAATCATTTTTATTCATACAACACAACTGCTAACAAATTCTAGGCAATGTGCCAAGCTTAGTGACTCAGATATAAAAGGCACGGGCCCTGTCCCCAATTTGTGGAATATGTTGTGTGGATTTTGAATTTCTAGTCCTCTTAGGAGAATATTCTCCATTCCATTTGGTCAAGTCCTCTGAGAAAAGTGGGGCATTTATTTAATCAAGACAATAATACAGTCTTTCCAGGATCTCTCTGAATCACTAAAGCCACTCTAGAGCTGACTTTACTTTTTAGAGTGGATGATAAGTTTATTTTTCTTTAAAATAGGCAACTGAAAATATTTTAAGATTTTTTTTTAGTTAAAAAATTTCACATTATAGAATTTAAACTCTCATTAGATTATGACAGGTATTTTTCAGACATATTTATTATTACTACATGATCCATGAAAATAAATCAAAGAAACATTAAGACAATCTGTAAACATGTCTAATTATTAACTACACATATATTTGAGATTGCTTATTTTTTTCTTACTTATGAAGTATAACAATCTCGACTAATACTTGTATGGATAGAGGATTTTGTCAGTTAGATGTGTTTTGAATTCTATTTCTGTTATGTAATAGTGACCTTGAAGATCTAATTCATTTTTTCTAAAATTCTGTTCTGTTATCTGCCAATAAAAGATCATCATTAAACATTTTGCAAAATGTTGTTTAATAGCATAAATTATTCTATTTACAGAATAATACATGTAAAATACTTAACAAATAGCTCTTATTTGCAGATATGTGTTGCATATGTGTAGGTAGAAGACATTCACAGATGTACTTATTTTTTTGTATTACAAATAGAGTTTGAAGCAATTTGAAACAAATAATGAACAAAGGCTAAAAATTACTAGATGGGGGAGTCACTTCTGGATATGGTGGTAAAGCTTTTATATTACTAACTCTCCAACAGTTAAGATTTTATTTATTTATTTGACAGAGAGAGAGCAAAACCAGGGAGAGCGGGGAGGGAGAAGCAGACTCCCCAGCAAGCAGGGAGCCCGATGCAACACGGTGCTCGATCCCAAGACCCTGACCTGAGACGAAGGCAAAAGCTCAACTGAATGAGCCACGCAGGCACCCCTGGAAACATATATTTTAAAAAAGCATTTGCAGCAATTTAAGAATGAATAAATTCAGGGGAACAATGGGGAAGCAAACAAAATATTAAAAAAGGGAATTGCAAAGAGTGATACTTTGTGCTCATGAGGGTTCATTTTCATCCTGAAGGCATTTCCCAAGCCACACGACAGACATGAGTTTGGTAAAACACAATAGGAAAATTTCAATTTCACCAGCTTTAGGAGTCAGAAGATAGAGTTCAGGAGTGCCATAGTGGCTGGAAAATGATAAATTGGAAATGGAAATATAAAATATAAGGTGGAAAATTATGAAGTCTTATAAAGAAGGCAGCTATGCAGTGGGGAAACCCCAAAATCTGAAACTTCATCCCAAAGCTTGGCTAGTTTTTGAACTGTATGTGTGTGGGGAAGACTTCAGCAAGTCCAGCGGAAATTGAGAGCTGGGAAGTTGGAAACACTGTGGACTGGAGATTTCATCTGCTGCCTATTGCAGAGGATATAGTTTGGAATTTGAAACCAGTCAAGGAGTCTGTTTTTTTAAAACAAAAATCAACATTCTTTGATGTATTTATTGAGAGGATTCTGCAAATTTTACACTTTTTTCTATTAATAGGACATATCACATTTATTGATTTACATGTGTTGAACCATCTTTGCATCCCAGGGATAACTCCCAGTTGATCATGATGTATGATTTTTTAAAAATATTATTTATTTATTTATTTATTTATTTATTTATTTTATTATTTATTAGAGAGAGAGAAAAAGAGAGAGCACAAGCAGGGGGAGCAGCAGACAGAGGGAGAGGGAGAAGCAGGCTCCCAGCTGGCCAGGGAGCCCAATGAGGGGTTCCGTCTCAGGACCCTGGGATCATGAACTGAGCCAAAGACGGATGTTTAATGGACTGAGCCACCCAGGTGCCTGATGTATGATCCTTTTAATGTTTTGTTGGAAAGTAGGTTTACTAATATTTTGTTGAGAATTTTTGCACCTATATTCACCAGGGATACTAGTGTGTAGTTTTCTATTCTTGTAACATCCTTATCTGACTTTGGAATCAGGGTAATGCTGGCCCTGTAAAATAAGTTTGGAGTGTTCCCTCCTCTTCATATTTTGGAAGAATTTGAAATGGATTGGCATTAATTTTTCCTTAAATGTATTGTAGAAATCATCAGTGCAACCATCTGGTCCTGGACTTTTTTGTTGTTATTGGGAGGTTTTTGGTTACTGTTTCAGTCTCCTTACTCATTATTGACCTGTTCAGATTTCTTATTTCTTAATTATTTTCTATTGTAGATTATATGTTTCTAGTATTTATTCATTTCTTCCATGTTATCTGATTTGTTGGTGTTCCTAGTAGCCTCTTATGTTCCTTCGAATATCTATGATGTGTGTTGTAATGTCTCCTCTTTCATTTCTAATTTTCCTTATTTGAATCTTCTTTTTGCCTTGTTTAATGTAGCTGAAGTTTTGTCTAATATGTTTATCTTTCAAAAACCAAATATTAGTTTCGATGGTTCTGAAGGTATAAATGCCCATGTCTCCCACTAGATCCTTTAGTTGACTAGACTGCTCCTTAAAACTGGTTAGAAGGGCTGGAGCCAAGTATAGGATGCTTTTTAGATTTTCTAGTGTGCAGATGTGAGCATTTCTCTGTGACAGCAGGGGTGCTTGTAGTCTATGGCTGGTAAGGGGCTGGCACTGATTATAGGGCTTTTTCAAGATCTTTGGGGATGCAGACAGAAATGTTCCCTGCTATGTCCCTTGGCTAGCAGTACTGCTATGGGCTGTGTCTGGGAGTGGCTGGAGTGGGGTAAAGAGCCATTAGAGGATCTCTGGGGACACGTGAGAGTGTCTTCCACTGGGATTTTCAACCCTCAGGACTCCTGACATATTGAGGCCATAAGGGGGCTGGAAGAAAGTATAGGTTATTTTTAGGATCTCCAGGGATGCAGATGAAAGTGTCTCCTTTTAGGTCACTGTGCCAGCAGGATTGTTTGCAGACTATGGCTGGGATGGGCTGGAGTTCTGTCACAGGGTCCTTTCAGGGCTTATAGTTTGATTGAGCTTGGTGGGCTTAACTCCAGGGGCTCCTGGACCATGGCAGAGAATCTTGGACTGTTCCAGGGTTTCACTTTCCTACCTGTGTCCCAAAGTTTCCCCAAAGACACTTTTGTCTGTGGATGGATGTCAAATTGTTGTTGAGAGGGGATCTGAGAGGGGGATGAATTATTCGGCCATCTTGTTGGTATCACTCAAGAGATTTACTTTAGATTTAAAACTTATATAGGTTGAAAGTGAGGGCAGGGCTGTGTGTGGGAGGTAAGATATTCCATTCAAATGGTAACCAAAAAAGAACAGAGTAGCTATACTTATTTCAGACGAAACAGACTTTAAGTTGACAACAGTCACAAGGGACAAGAAGTCATTACATAATGAAAAAAGAATGAATTCAACAGGAAGATATAAGTTATAAATATATATGAACTCAGCACCAAAGCACCTAAATATATAAAAAAAAAATTGGCAGATCTGAAGGAAGAAAAAGACAGCAATATAATAATAGCAGGAGACTTTAATACTCTGCTCTCTATAGTGGATAAATCATCCAGATAGAAAATTAGTAAGAAAATAGCAGTCTTGAATAACACTATAGAACAAATGGACCTAACAGATATATACATAACATTCTATATAATAGCAGCAGAATACTTGTTGTTTTCAAGTGCACATAAAATAGTCTGCAGGATAAGCCACATGTTGGGCTGCAAAACAAGTCTTAACAAAATTAACAAGATTGAAATCATTCCAGGTATTTTTCCAACATGGAAACTGAACAACATACTCTTCAACAACTATTGGGTCAGATAAGAAATTAAGCTGGAAATCAGAAAATAACTTGAGACAAATGAAAATGAAAACACAACATACTAAAACTCATGGAATGTGACAAAAGCAGTATAAGAAAGGAAAAATAAAAACTGATGAAATAAGAGTTGTTTTTTTGGAAAAAAAATAGACAAACTTTAGCTAGACTAAGAAAAAAGAGAAAATGCAAATAAAATCAGAAATGAAGGGGGAGACATTGCAACCGATCCATAGAAATAAAAAGGATATAAAGGACTCTTATGAACAAATATACACCAACAAATTGGACAACTTAAAAGTGGATAAATTCCTAGAAACATACAACCTACCAATTTGGAATAAAAAAAAAATTTAAAGCCTGAACAGAGCGATAACACATAAGGAGATTGAATCAGTAATCAAAAAACTCCCAACGAAGAAAAGCCCAGGCCTACATGGCTTCATGGATAAATTCTACTGACAAAAGAAGAATTAATACAAATTCTTAAACTCTTCCAAAAATATAAGAAGAGGAAATACTTCAAAACTCATATGTGAGGTCAGCATCACCCTAATATCAAGGCCAAACAAACTGACCACAACAAAAGAAAACAAAAGACTACAGATTGATATCTGTGATGAACATTGATGCAAAAATTCTCAACAAAATACTAGCAAACAGAATTCAAAATCACATTAAAAAGATCATAGACCATGACTACGTAGGTTTATCTCTAAGTGCAAAGGTGGTTTATTATGCACAAATCAATCAATGTGATACATCACATTAACAGAATGAAGGATAAAAATCATATATTTATCTCAATAAATCCAGAAAAATTTTGACAAAACTCCATTTACTATTTCATGATAAAAATGCTCAATAAATCAGCTATATTCAGAACTTACCTCACATAAAAAGTGAAAAACCCACAGCTAATGTCACACTCAATGGTGAAAACTGAAAAATTTCCTCTAAGATTCAGAGCAAGAGAGGATGCCCACTCTTGCCTGTCCTATTCAATACAGTACTAGACATCTCAGCCAAATTAAGAAACAAAAAATAAATGCATTCAAATTAAAAAAGAAGTAAAACTATTATCTTTTAGCAGATGACACGATCTGATACATAGAAAATACTAAAGACTATTCATATACTATGCTATGCTCACCAGAAGTGTAGCTACCATCTGTCACCATACAATGCTCTTATAATATTACTGACTATATTTTTTATGCTGTGCATTATAGAAAGTGATCTTGAATTCAATCCATGACTGGAGGGAAAAAGTTACTTTTTAATAATTATTATTATTAATCCCAATAAAGGCCATTATTGGGATATATGATGGCATTTCAATGTGGATTGCAAATTAAATAATACTATTGTTTCAATATTGTTTTGTGATTTTGATAACTGCTCAAGACATAAGAAAATGCCCTTGTTCTTAAATAAGACACCCTGAGTATTTAGGGTAACAGAGCATACATGGTATCTTTATCTTATTCTTAAATGATTAAATTAAAAACTTACTCTTAAACTAAAAAAGGATTTAGAATGAAATGTGCACATACGTAAATATCTATGGATAGATACACAAATACAGCAAAAGGGAGAAACTATAAATAACGGTTTTGTGATTTTGATAACTGCTCAGGAAGTAAGAAAATGCCCTTGTTCTTAAATAAGACACACTGAGTATTCAGGGTTACAGAGCACACATAATATCTTTATCTTACTCTTAAATGATTAAACTAAAAAGTTACTCTTAAACTAAAAGAGCATTTAAAATGATATGTGCACATATGTAAATATCTATGGGTAGATACACAAATACAGCAAAAAGGAGAAAATATAAATAACGGATGAATCTGGTTCAGGAGTATATGAGAATTCCTGGAAGCCTCTGTGAAATATTCTGTAAGTTTGAAACTAGATCAAATTGAAAATTTCAAAATATAAGTAAGGAACTGTTAAAGACAAAATTTACGAAAGAGACAGGATGATGAGATGAGAGAGAAACACACAAGCAAGGTCATGGAAATACCTAGTTCTTAGTTGTCTTGGTGATTCCCAAGTGTTCATTTTACTACATTTCACAACTTTTATATGTGTATCTTACACTTTTTAATGACTCCCACACATATTATACACCAAAAAAATAGGGTACAAGAAAAATTTTAGATGAAACAACTGCTATATCAATAATATGAAGCTTCATTTTAATGACGTGTTTACCACAGCAAAGAGCCACAGTAGCATAAGACAAACATAGAGAGAAAATGAGTAATTAATTTCGAATTACAGATTATAGAGAAGAGTGACACTTCTTCCCAGATGCAGCAATATTCTGAAGCCTGAGAAGTCACTTCCCAACACCACAGATGGGAAGTTTCGTTCCTGGGACAGCACGTTAGTTTCTCAATAACATGGTTTTACATATTCAAATTTGTAATATTGTTTTATTAGTTTACATTTTGTTTCCAGTGCCTCAGTTTTGTTTTTAATCAGTAAAACTCATTCATATTGGATTTTACATTTCTAGTTCATTACCCTTCTGCTTCACTGAGCAGCTCACAATAGTAGTGCAAGTTGGCTAACTGAAACATAATAAAAAAAATAAAAAAGTAAAACTCTAAATCTAAAAAAAAAAAAGTAGTGAAAGAGAGAGCCTGTCACTCTATAACTCACCTAAATAAACTGATAAAGATCCGTGAAGTTACTGGCTACTTTATATTACTGGAAATACTAGAGCAGTGGCAAGTTGTTGTGAACTGGAAACAATCCTGGAATTAATCTACTGATATCAAGATTTGAAACTGATCATTTTTGAAATTTTGCGGGGAGCTATTTTGGACATTTGCTCTATTGAGGGAAAGGTTTTCAGCAGTGATTGCCTGATAAAACTTCATGGTTGTAGGTGCCTGCCTTGTTTGCAGCTTATGAAGACATATTAACTTTCCAAAGTTTTGTGCTATGAGATTTACAGTAAACTTTTTGTCAGAATCTTGACTTTATTGATTGATATAATCAAAATAAAACAAGTCATTTTCCTTCCTTGCTGCTGAGGTAGTTATTTGAATATAAAAAATATAATCCATATATTGATGGTTGGAAACTTTTCTAATACTTACATCTAAATTGTAAAAAATTATCTTAGAACTGATTTGATTTTAGTGAAGATTAAAATCTATTTTTCTCAAGATGCTTAACTCTTTTTAAATAGAAAGCTTTATCTGAAGGTAGCAGTGAGGAAGAAAGCAGACCTTCTACGTTCTGTATATAGATACACAAAATAGTTCAAAGCAATTCTTTTTCCATTCCGATTCCTATCATAATCAGCTTATTGCACCTGAATTAACATAGCTCTTCATCTGGGGCTCCACATAACTAAAAAGCAAGTTGGAAATTTACTATTGCCAGTAAGTGGCAATTTTCATCCAATGAGCATTAAGCAAAATAATATAACTATATAAAAGTAAAATATATGGTGTTGAAAATTTATTTCAAACGTCCCATTAAATATTTCAATGTTAAAATGTGAGCAGTTATCTTAAATAGTATCTTCAGATGATCATTGCAAAGTATCGTGTTCTTCCTTACAAACTGATACCTCTATACAAGGTAATGTGACCAATTTCAATTGCCAAGCCAAGATTATTCATCAAAGCCCATGCTTTGTTTGCTTTTTGTTCTTATTTATTTATTTATTTTTAGGTCTGAACTGGGATAAGAAGCAATGGAAGAAACTTTAGATCTCTTCTCACTTTTTATTTAAGAAAATTGTTAATCATTGTAACTTTCATTTTAGAATTAACTAATAGAATCAACAGTTACCTTTTCTTCATATTTATTTCAATAATAATTGGTTGAAAAATTATATCCTATTTGAAATTTACCTCATGTTTCTTCTTCATCTATTACAACTAATAGTTACATGATGTTGTGAGCACATGCACCTCAAGTATCAGTTAATATAATGACAATGTAATCAGGCCAGTGGTCATACTCAAATAATTAACAGCTGCACTGAGACTGCAACTAGGGGACAAGAGTACTTTAGTAATTATCCATGGGGCAAATCCTCACTGCTTTCCTCCTACCCTCCTTTTCTCCTTCTTCCCGCCTTCCCGCCCTTCCTTCCTTTTTTCCTTATATATGCATATGATGCCTGATATGTATGTAGAATTTGCTCTCAGCGCTGCTCACACTTGCTTTAATTATATGAATGAGTAAAGAAAACATCTTATTTAAATAAGGATATAAATTTTGGGGGGGAATAAACTTCAAAAATGATCAAAATCTTATTTTCAATAGACTCCATAATTATTTTTAGGAAATTCTTAGAATAAAATCATCTTTATTTTGCACAAAATTTTATCTCCAGAAAAAAGCATGTTATCATTTTCACTTTATTAGAATAAAAAATAGAAAAAAAGAATAGTATTTGAGCAAATACATTATGATATATTTACATAAATATGTTACTAAAATATAGAATAATATCTGATTATATGGGAAATGTTTACATTTATTGGTAAGTGCAAAATAAAGAAAAAAAAATAGGCCCAGATGCACGCATGTGCATGAGCGTGTGTGTGTGTTCAACCAAACTTCTCCATTGGTATGTTAAATACATTAAATTCTTAATATCATATCATATCATACATAGTAGAGATTTTAAATTTATAATCTAAATTCCAATAGCGCAAGCTTCCATCAACTTGAGTGTCAAATAGTTTAGAGTTTACGCAGTAGCCTCCTCACTCATTACGCTCTGTAGGAGTGCCTGAAAAATCAGGGAAAGATTCTCAGATTTTCACTTATTATCAGAACTGCTTCTACAGTGGTGTAGAATTTCCATGTTCATTACTCTTAATGTCCTTCCTTGCTGATGCTGGTCCTGATACATATGGGTTGTCATCTTTGCAGACACCAACCACCTTTTTTTTTCTTTTTTTAAAGATTTTATTTATTTATTTTGACAGAGAGTGACAGCGAAAGAGGGAACACAAGCAAGGGGAGTGTGAGAGGAAGAAGCAGGCCTCCCGCCAAGCAGGAAGCCCCATGCGGGGCTCAATCCCAGGACCTCGGGATCATGAACCCGTACCTATTACAATGACCTGTGGTCACTGACAGTGCCATTATCATTTACCTCTAAATACCTGGAGTTAACTGCTCTTCTCTCTCTTCATGCGTTATTTCTCAGACAGGTTCCCATACTTTATCCCCTAGTACAAAATCCTCAGAACACTGCTTTACAAATCACGGGTTATGAGACATTAATATGTGTGGAATAAATTTTGTGGGTCATCATGAGAAAATTCTAATTAAATAAAAAGGTATCAAATTGAAAATAACACAGCACATCAGAGTGAGCAAGAGTAAGATTATTTTGTGCAGTTTTTGCATGTTAAATTGTTTTTCTCCTCCAAAGAAAAAATCAAACCATGGAATAAAAATAATAATAATAATTCATATTTACAGACCATTTTATATTTATGTTTTTATGTAATCATGACAAGTCTATATGTTAGGACTTTATTAAGCCCATTTTGCCCTCTGAAGAAACAGAAATTAAGACGTTTTAAATAATTTGCCCAGGTCACAGTTGTAGTTGGTGACAGAGCTGTCCCAAACCAATGTTCCTGGGCTCCAGCAGCCTCATTGCTCCCAATTCTATGTGACAGTAAAAAATTTTGACAGGTGTCCAGTGATAGAGAATCAGTCTGTCCTAAGTATCTGGAAGACTATAGCCACTTTCCACAAGTTGGCCTAAGTGAATCCAATTTCTGACCTAGACAAGTTCTATTACACAAATACACATGGATAATGAGTTGAATTGTAACATGTTAACAATGTCTCTAAATTGTGGAATTTGCTTTTTAAGTTTTTCATAATTTTTAACTTTCCTAAAATTAATATTTGTAGACAATTAAAACATAAATGAAGGGGCACCTGCATGGCTCAGTCTATTAAGCATCTGCCTTCAGCTCAGGTCATGATCCCACAGTCCTGGGATCAAGCCACACCAGGCTCTCTGCTCAGCAGGAAGTCCACTTCTCCCCCCCCAAAACCCCCCTACTCATGCTTGTGCGCATGTGCTTTCTCTCCCTCTGAAATAAATAAATAAAATCTTTAAAAAAATTAAAGAGAAATAGAACGTAAATGAAGGAATCACAGTGCTCAGAGGTGGGGTGTTTTTTACTAATCAGAATATGGCCACAACAAAGGGAATTGATATTTACTCTATTATAGCAAGGGAAAACTGGTTGAAACCTACAAACAGAGTGGCAGTCATTTTGCTTAGCAAGATCCCTCTCAGCCATGCTAGACTAGTTTCCATCACATTATGAAAAAAAATACTTACTTGAAGTAGTGCTGTATAAATTTCAGATCTAGACAGATCCCATAATGATGCTGATTGACATCAGAGTATCAGGTAGCTTTGTCACTTCAAGTCATCATCATGTCAGAAACAGTCTACCACTAGAATGACTGCGTTAAGTGACAAATGACAAAACCTCCTCCTTAGGTTGTGACATGGAAAATATGTAGTTAATAATTTGAGAAACATTTATTAGGACCTCCTGTCTGTCAGGTACTGCTTTAAATGTGGAAGAGTTTTGCCTAATTTACTACTCTAAATGGTCAATAGATGAGTTTGTTGTTGTTGTTCAAGACTAAATCATATTTTAAAAATTAAAAACATCTATAAAAGTAGCTGAATAGGGGCGCCTGGGTGGCACAGCGGTTAAGCGTCTGCCTTCGGCTCAGGGCGTGATCCCGGAGTTATGGGATTGAGCCCGACATCAGGCTCTTACGCTATGAGCCTGCCTCTTCCTCTCCTACTCCCCCTGCTTGTGTTCCCTGGCTCGCTGGCTGTCTCTATCTCTGTCAAATAAATAAATAAAATAAAATTTTAAAAAAGTAGCTGAATAATATTTTGCCAATAAACATAACACTAAAATGTCTAAAATACTCCAAGTATAAATAACAGGGAAAAAGAAAAATATAGAAACATCGAAATGGTAAGAATAACCAATAAAAATGGGAAATATCAGATATCAGTGATTGTATCATGAAGAAAATGGAATAAAGTACTGAGAGTAGGGACAGTAAAAAAGCATGCCTGTTGCATTCTACTCCTGTTTATTCATTCACTATCCCTTATTTCAACTAAATAATTATAGCCACTTTGTAAGGAGTAGTGTTTTTCTACTTAATAATAGTCCTGAGACTGTTTTTTTGAAGTTCAGGGTAAATGCGTGTGTGTGCCAGCATGTGGGTATATGTGTGTGCCAGTGTGTGTGTGTGTGTGTGTGATAAATGTATTATTATATTCAAAGCCAAAAATATGCTGCTATATGATCTATAACCAAGATATAGAAACAACCTTTATCTGTCAACATAGGAATGGATAAAGAAAATGTGATATATACATAAAACAAGATTTTTTAAGGCTGAATAATATTCCACTGGGTATTGCAACAGAATGGAGACCATTATGCCAAATGAAATAAACCAGGCACAGAGGGACAAATACTGCATAATTCCACCATGTGCAACCTAAAAGAATCCATTTATTAGAAGCAGAGAGTAGAACGGTTGTTACCAGAAGCAGGGGGTGGGAGAAATGGGAAATGTTGATCAAAGGGTACAAAGTTTCAGATATGCACGATAAAGAAGTTTGAGAGATCTAAGGTATAGCATGGGGACTATAAAAATACTGTATTGTATACCTGAAATTTGATAAAAGAGTAGATCTTAGTTGTTCTCATTCAACTATGTGAGGTAATAAATATTTTAATTAACTTGATTGTGGTAAACATTTCACAATATATATGTATATAAAAAAACATCATAGCGGGGCGCCTGGGTGGCACAGCGGTTAAGCGTCTGCCTTCGGCTCAGGGTGTGATCCTGGCGTTATGGGATCGAGCCCCACATCGGGCTCCTCCGCTATGAGCCTGCTTCTTCCTTTCCCACTCCCCCTGCTTGTGTTCCCTCTCTCGCTGACTGTCTCTATCTCTGTCGAATAAATAAAATCTTAAAAAAAAAAAATCATACCATACATCTTAAGTATATACAATTTTTATCAATTATGCCTCAATAAAGTTGAGGAAGAAAGACAATCTCATTAGAGAAAGTAAATTTGTAATTATAAATTTTTAATTATAAATAAAACATTGGACCCATGTGGTTTCCTGGAAAAATTCTATCAGATATTTAAGAAAGAAAAACAACAAAGCAAAAAGGAGGGAACATGTCCCAATTCATTGTATGAGTCCAGCATTATTTGAATATCCAAATGAGTAAAGACATTACAAGAGAGGAAAACTACCCACGAATAATCCTCATGAGTATGAACACAAAATCATTAGCCAAATATTAGCAAAATATATTCAGTAATACACAGAAATGAAACTGTATCATAACCAGTGGGGTTTATCCCAGGCTTGTATGACTGGTTCAACAATTAAAAAGCCATCAATACAATCTATTGTATCAACAGCCTAAAGAAAAAGCACGTGATCATCTCAATAAATGCAGAAAAAGTATTTGACAAATTCAACATTCATTCATGGTGTATCTATGTATTTGATAGACATTCACTAAATGTGTGTTGGATGAATAAATTCAATTGCTCATCAAAACCTTAATTTAACAATGAGAGGAAAAGCAAACCAACCTTTTCATAAGCTAGTTATACAATGAGACAAAAAATAAAGTCATGATATTGATTGCAGAGCTATGACAAAGTATAAAACAAAGCTACAGAAGCCAAAGGAGAGATTTTTTTTTAAAGAAAGGTGACTGGGAGTAATGAGTTGCTGATATCTTTAATTATGAGAACTGAGGAAAATATAGTTGAGAATTAGGACACCCATGGTGATCCTCATAATAATTTCAATAGAATCTAAAACACAAAATACTGAATCAATAGTAAGAAGCAAGTTATGGAACACCAATGAAGGAGTTTTGACATAAAAAAATGAAAACAAACAATATAGCAAGGAAACTTAGAGTTGATTAAGTGTTTTATTTTATTGTTTTCATTTTATTCATTCCAAAATGAAAGTGTCTCTATATACTTGAAGAAGGCGCAACAGCTAGTTTGAAGATTGGCAGTAACTGAAGACTCTTGAAGAATATGGGAGAACATAAGAGTGATAGTAAAGTAAGAATAAGACGTTTGGATAAGGAAGAGTGTTACCTTATCTTCTGAGAGAGGAAAGAAATATGACTTTATATATATAAAAAGGGGAAAAGGATTAATGCCTGATAGCTTTTATTAAATCTGTGGCAGCAAACCTATCAAGAGGCAATAAGAAAATGAACTTTGAAATAATATTAAAAATATTTTACAACTGCCAAATATGTTAGGAAAAATCATATGATGATTAAAAAGATTTTCAAAAGCAGTGAGGTTTCATTTGAAATGACCATGAGTTTGTTTTGGAGTAGACCACCTCAAGAAGTTCTATAAAATTTTACTACGAGGTTCATAAATCTCAAAAAATAATACAGAAAAGACAGAATATCTGATCCAAAGGTTTTTGTGGTTTTTTTTTTAGTAAAGAAAGACTTAAAAAAATAGATATTTGTATAGTACCCTGTGTTCTATAGAAAGCAATTTAGAAAAAAAAATATTTCTAAAAACTAGTCCTTCAAAAAAGAAAAATGATTAATTGTATAAACATTAGTTTTAATACTGACACAAAACAGTGCGTGTTTTGAATGATACATTTGTTGGTGACAGAGAAATTTCACTAGCTAATCCATTATCCGTCTTGTCTGAATAGCCATTCATTGATGAATTCAATAAAATTGATGTTATAGTGAATTAATTTTTGTAGTGCAGATGTCTGTAGTAAAATTTATGTGAATACTGAATTAAATGGAATCAAGGCTCTATTTTATAAAACAACAGTATATTTACTAATCTTAAACTCAGTTCTTTTGCAATAAAGGTACACAAGGAAAAATTATATAAACTATCCCTCAGAAAACTACATTCATAACTGAAGAAATGAATGTATAAAAAGGACCGTTCATGTATGCTGTACATACTCAGAAAGCATTTTGTTTTTATTCAATTTAAATGAAAAAAGAAAGCTCTTATCTTACCTACTCTGTTGAAACTTATCGTTTGCCTGATTACAGATGGATTATTTAATGCCATCCTCACAACTCTGGCACATTCTAGCCTTAGCTTAGCAACATTCGTAATGAGGGATAATTAAGATAATATTGGACTGTGCCTCCATCACGACAACCCACAGCTTTAAGTTATCTTACTTAATCAATGCACCAGCAAGGGAACAGAGGCCGTATAATGTCACCTAACTGATTCAGAAATTTTCATGCAGTTGTGATAAATCATCCTTCTCTTTCTAAAACATTACCTTGTTAGCTAGCGGCTAAAATGGTCGCAATGTTAATGTCTTACGCTCAATTCTGTAGCCTTTCTTGGGGAATTCATTTCATTGACTTCAGTTATGATTGAGCAAAGGACTATTGATTCAGACCCCAAAGGCTTAAGGTAATAACTTTACACAGACCTTATAACTAATTTCATCGTCCCAATTCATTACAATTCACTCAACCTTTGTAATAAAGACTTATTCATAGAATACAATGGACATCGTTTTCATGCTGGCCAGTATTCAAAGGTATAGATCCAGACCAATGTGGTTTTACGTTTCTCTTTGAGGTCTCTATATTGGTGTAAATTCTGCATCAAATCAGTATCACACGTTTATGGAGACTTTTGGAAATTCATCTCAACTACAGACCGTCCATATCTTAGATCAGTAAGACAGATTTTAGTCTGTTTTATGTATAACAGCTATATACTGATTAAGCAACCTGAACCAGAAATGTTTAGATAATATGAATCTAGAAACGATGTAAAACTCAAACAAATCTGAAGAAATTTCTTCAAGACCTTTTAGATAAAACAAAATAAAATGCAAATGACAACAAGATATAACTATACCCCAAACTTTCCTCAGCCCGGTTAAGTCTCAATCCCACAGACTAACTTAATGTTTGAAAATGTTCCAATTCAGCAATAAGAATGTTGCTGGGAAAAGAAATCCCAATTTTATTATTAGTATCAGCATCCAATAACTTTTTTAAACTTTCTTATTATGCTAAAGTAATAAATAAACCCTAAATTTCAGTGGCTTAACACAACACAGGCATATTTCCTGCTTTTGCTTCCTGCCTACTGAGGACAGCCTAGTAGTCTACCTTCAATTTTGTTTCCCTAAGAAAACAATACAATTAGATTCCTTAAAATAATTTGAAATACTTGTACATGAGACATTTTTTTTCAACCTTCCCAATAAACTTTCCATCATCTTAAAAACTTTCCCTTGTTTTCTTCTTCCAGGCTATAACCATTTCCTTAGAATACATGCAGGTTGTGAATAAAATGAAATGGACCTATTTACCACTCATCTGCCATTAATTTCCTGCCACTGGAGAGTGGCCATTTATAAAGCTACAATTTTCTAAATAATCAGCACTATTCTTCCTGGAGTTGCCAAAAGCAGCCTTTGAATTCAAAGACCATCTAGCAAAATCTTGCTTAGCTGTGAAAATAAGCCTGAGGATGCTCCACCAAGCATATAGCCAACTAGCTAAATCATTTACTATAATCCACAACAAAGAAGATTTTAAATAGAAAAGCAACTGAGTTGGAAACTTTTCCTTATGAGCAATAGTAGCAGCAAGGCAAGGGCAAATAAATGAAAGAAGTATGCACACTAGTTCATAGAACCAAAGCAGTGAGGACATTGTGATGTGTTACAATGTACCAGTAGTGTTCAATTTTAATGGATGTATATTGGAGTATTGCCTGAAAATACTATTATTATCCAAAAGCTACTTATGTGCTACTTCACTAGCAATAAAAATTATTGATATCATTGAAAATGACAGCACAAATAGTAACTTATGCACTGAAATGCCTAAGCATGAAGCTTTCTCACTTGAGGAAGCTTGCCATAAAATTGATACAAAACTGATTTTTCATAGTTGACAGATTATTTTAAAGAAAGAAAAGTACATTTCCATTTCCAATAAATTTTGCATGTAAAAATCATGATACACCCAGGAAGTAAAAATAATAACTATCATGTGGTTGGTAAAATAAACCTTATTGTAATACATACATACATACATACATACACACATACATACATATATAATAAGTTTTAGTCAACTTTGCTACCTCGACAGATTATATGTGAGTAAAAAGCAGAAAGTATGACAAGCAAAAGAACAAAAGATCATTAAAAGTAATACATTCTCGTTTGGAGTGGCAATATAAAACAGTGACTAAGATTTGGAATCAGAAAGGATATGTTTGAAGTCACAGGTTTTCCACTAACTAGGGAGCTATTTCATGTAAGTTATTCCACATTTTCAAGCCTCAGAGGCGTCATCTGATAATGGGGTATTAATATCTTGTTCATTATGTGTGAATACTTAGTAAAATACTATAAATTTCAAGCCAGCACACTGCTTGGTGAAAAGTCAGTGATATTTATAATAGAATTGTATGGCAGAATGGCTACTCCACTGGAAGTCAATAAACATTGGTTTATCACAACTAGAACATTATTAACACAACGTCTTGGCTTTTTCACTTATTTCCAAATCTTCCATTTTGCTTACATATAAACTACCAGAAAAGAGAGATGGTGGATAAAAACGTTCGTTCATTCATTCATTCATTCATTCATTCATTCATTCTTTTATTCTTTCATTCATTCAGACTCTTTTACTGAGCACTTCTTATAGGCTAAGCACAGGGCACAATGGATACAAAGGTAAATAAGGCAAAGTCTCTCTCTGCAGACACTGATTGTCTAGAGGGGAGTCAGAGAGCAAACAGAACAAGTGTCATGCAGCAAGGTAACCTTCTTCACAGAATGCAACTGATACATAGAGAAGAGATGAACTTAACCCTGCAGGAAAAGTCAGAGCTTGCTTGATCCATGTGTACTGACCATGAGAATAATTTTTTAATATAATTTAAGAAGAGAAAAGTTGAATTACTTTTGAGAAGAAAGAATAAATATAAAGCCAGGGGTAAGTGAATGACTCTGTTGAATTAGAAGGGCAATAATGAACTCAGTGCTATAATTGCTGATGTGAGCAAGTCCAACCTAGTTGAAGGTCTTATCTAAAGGAGGCAATGTGGGACATTTTATCACAATTTCTGGATATGAGCTTCAAGTTGAAGTTTGGGTAACTGAATAAAATGGTTGAATGTGTAATAAAATTACAGCTAAGACTTGGGGAGCAAAGAGGAAGGAATTATAGTGGGTGACAGTGTTCTCCACCCTGACAATCTTTTGGAAGGACTCTGGAGTTTTTATCAAAAACTGAGTCAGTAAAACAAAATGGTCATTTGTTAAATGTTTGGAAGAGAAACTATTCAAAAAAACAGATACAAAGCAAGGAAGCTAAATTTACCTACCTTACCATCCACTGGGCAGATGAGCAGCATTGTATTTCCAGGTCATAGTGCATACCTGGAAGAGAGGAAATAAGAAAGAGAGATGCATCCTATAAGTGCTGACATGTTTATTGATAACTGGAGCAAGACTGTGAATATCAAGGAAAATTATAAAATCACAGCTGTTTTTTGAAATTCTTAACTCTAGAATTCCTTTTAGACCACCACTAACTTTATCTCTTTCTCAAACAATCATGAACTAAAATAATTGACTATATCTCAAAAATAATATACTTAAGAGGTAGACAAAGTATTTATATTATTAAGCTTCCCATTGTGTTAGGAATTTATAAGGTTTGACTTTATAAATCTGTTCTGAATAAGCTCTTGTTTAAAGTCCAGCTTGTCACTTTTTCCTTATTCACTTTATCAGTTACAAATCAAAATCAAGGCATAGATTCTCCCCATAGTCTGAGATCCCAATTACCATGCATTCTCTCATCCAAAGTGAACATGATTGTGATGCTTAGCAATCTTAGTAATTATCATGCAAGAGGGAAGGTGAATTATTCTGAGATGATCCTTAGAAAGGATGAAAATTTGTAACATATTTGTCTTATGACATTCTGAGAATTTTAAAACATCAGAACTATTTTTTTTGAAGCTTAGAGAAAGGAAGGTTGTGACTTTGAAACATAAGAAATTGTCTTTTCTTTAAAGCACATGATAGAGCAGCATCATGGTGACTAAGCAAATGATTGGAAAATTCTAAAATCCCGCATTTTAAATACCGCATGTCATAGGAGAGCACAGGCAATGATTTCTTTGACATTGGCTGTGGCAACATTTTTCTAGATAAGTCTCCTTAGGCAAGGGAAATAAAAGCAAAAATAAACTATTGGGACTACAGCAAAATAAAAAGCTTCTGCAGAGCAAAGGAAACAATCAACAAAACTAAAAGGCAACCTACCGAATGGAAGAAGATATTTGCAAATGACATATCTGATAAAGGGTTAGCATCCAAAATATATAAAGCACTTAAATAATTCAACACCAACACCGCCCTGAAAAACCCAATTAAAAATGGGCAGAAGATATGAACAGACATTTTGCCAAAGAAGACATACAGATGGCCAACAAACACATGAAAAGATTCTCAACCTTAGTAATGATCAGGGAAATGTAAATTATAACCATGATGAGATACCACCTCACACCTGTCAGAATGGCTAAAATCTAAAACATAGGAAACAATAAGTGTCGGCGAGGATGTGGAGAAAAGGAAACACTCATGCACTGTTAATACAAAGGCAAACTTGTGTAGTCTCTCTAAAAAACAGTATAGAGTTTCCTCAAAAAATTAAAAATTGAATTACCTTATGATCCAGTAATTCCACTACTGGGAATTTACATAAAAAATGTGAAAATGCTAATTCAAAAAGATATATGCACCCATATATTTACTGTAGCATTATTGAAATAGCTAAGATATGGAAGCACCCCATATGCCCATTGATAGATGAATGGATAAAGAAGTGATATATGTGTATACCATATGATTTCACTCATATGTGGAATTTAAGAAGCAAAACAAAGAAGCATAGGAAAAAGAGAGAGAGAGAGAGAAACCAAGAAACAGACTCTTAATGATAAAGAACAAAGTAATGATTACCAGAGGGGAGTTATGTTGGTGAATGGGTGAAATAGGTGATGGAGATTAAGGAGTGCACTTGTGATGAGCACTGGGTGATGTATGGATTGTTTAATCACTATATTGTACACCTGAAATTAATATAACACTGTATGTTAACTATACTGGAATTAAAATAAAATAAAATCAATAAAAACAGCTTTAAAAACATGTATTTCAAATCCCCTCCTATAGAGTCAATAGGGACTGGTGGAGAATGTATCTTTTGGGGAGGCCGAACTGTTATTTTCAAGGCAAAGAAATATTAATTTAGATTAGGGATTAATCTCCAGATGCAGGAAGAAGGTGGAATGAAAGCAAGAGAGACTTTAAAAATAAATTTTCAAAAAGGAAACTACAAATATCAGTTACCAGAGTCCACTGTACATATTTTTATAACTTATAGATGGAGGCAATTAACATACTATATATTCCTATTTTTCAATTTAGTAACAAGAGATTATGGAGTTTTTGTTTAAATGTGGTAGATACTGTATGTGTGATGACAGAGTCTGAATTGGGGTGATGAAGACATAGGTTTTTAACCACAGTTCTATGTTACCCACGGCTTCCCATCTAATGTTTTATTATATCTCATTCAACAACTTGGGAACATTGAACTATCCTATCTTTAACGTATGACAATTAAAACGACATAAGTAAATATTTGTCTACAAAACAAAGATTTTAGGCTCCTATTAAAAAAGATAGTACTAGAGAATATACAAAAATTGGTTTTCTAATGATAGAAAAGAAATTTTAAGAGTTGGCTATCAGTCCACTTTAGGATTAGAAGTAGACAGCTCAGAAAGATTTCAGCTGTTGCCATATATTTGAGACTGAGTAACATGAAGGGGCTCTTAAGTTCTCCAAAACAATGACCTATTTCCTTAGTTCCTTACGTCTCTATACATCCTGAATGTCTTACCTACACAAAGAAAGGTTTTTTTTTTCCTTTTCTTTTCTGGATTTAATCAGGGTTGTGGCTTTTTATTTTCCATTTCTAGGACATTGTTAACTAAGTCCAGATACCCAGACTGGCCTAACAAATTTCCCAAGGGAGAAATTCAGAAGTAGCAGCAACCTGAGAGAGTGTCAAGTCCCACTGCTCATTTACGTGAGCAAACTTCTGGCTGTAGCACATAACAAATGTAAAGCAAATGAGTAAATATATACAGAAATGAAATATCCACACCAAGCAAAGCATAGCCTCTTGCCCCCAATTTCATGGGAAAAAGCTCCCCCTGATTTCATTTGGTAGCTTGGTTGTAATGCTACGGTGCAGCCGCGCTTGGCTAGCTGCTGCTTGTAAATTGCTCTCTGCCTCCTGACGGCGGATGCCACAGAAAGATGGTGCATGCTAGTTGATATTTGCTGTTTTAGGTTTTTGCTCAACTGTGTATTCCTGTAATGGAGCACTTTTGCTATGGGGGAAAATACATTTTCCATGTGTCCTTTGTGCTTTTTAACTGAATTCCCAGCACATTCTAAAATATATAATATACAGAGATATCATGTATTTTAAAAAGAAATGCACTGATACCCTACCATTCAGAGGATTTTTTTGAACTGACATTTCAATATTATCCATCAGTTAAAGTCATTTGGAAACATGAATCAATCTGGTTTACTGGTCAGGGGGAGGTGGCAAGTTGGGTGAATTAGTGATAAAGTCTGAGGAACTTTAAGAGTATGTTTGTAAAATGGAATTGAAGGGGTTTGAGATAGATTTTTCCTTAATTCACCACCAGATTGCCATTGAAATTACCAATGATTTGCAAAATAAAGAATTGTCACTACAATGTAGGCAAGAATAAGGTTCAAAAATCAGAAACTGATTTCTTTCTAATGGAAAAGTGTGTCTAACACAGTGTCAAAGTAAGAGCCCATTGACAATCTCCCTGTATTGGAAAAGCAATATCAAGCCAAGAATGATAAGGCAGTGCCTTTGGACAGAATCTCAGTAAGACTTCTTACCTTGGCACAAAAGAAAAGAATGAATGTGATGTGTGAAATGTATTAGCTAACATGCAACTAAATGTTATCTGCCCTTCACAGTATTTAGAATCACCAGACTTAGAAAATAAAACACAGGATGTTCAATTAATTTGAATTTCAAATAAGCAGCCATTAATGTTTTTAGCATATTACCAAATATATGTGGGACATAATTATACTGAAAATGTTTGCTGTTTATCTGAATTCAAGTTTAACTGGAAATTTCTGTATTTCATCTGGCAACTCTAAATTATGAGGAAAGCCTATCCTGGGAGTTTTTCTTTAAGTTAGCAGTTGGCTCAATATTTCTTAGAAAACCATGACTGGGGTTATTAGTTAGAAAATTCCTAGATTCCATCTTGGCACACTACTTTCTCCTCTCTGAGGTGATATCCAGTTCTGGGATTGCCTCTGGCCTCTTCTTGGGCTGCTAGATCTCTGAGACATTCATGGACATTCATAGGGAATAAAAAATTTCCCTTTGAATTTTATTTAGAATTAAAAGATTCAGGCAAGGACACAGAAGTGTCTGAACCTTGAGGTAGCCTAGGCACCAATCTCTAAGGATGAATTCAGAGAAAATACCAGACATTAACAGAAACTGTAGTTCAAAGGAATAGACCGCATTTAATTACTGCAAAAATGTCATCCTATAAAATACATTTTCTTAAAGAATAGATCATAGATTCCAAAAGGGCTAAAAAGTCTTTCCGGTAAGATTTAAACTGATGTTAAATTTATAACATAGAATAAGGTAATCACGAGTAGATTCTAAATCCAAAAAAGAAGTCATGAAGACAACAAAATACTTTTAGAGCAATAAGAGCAGTAAAGAGCAGAGGAGATGCTGCAGAAAAGTAAATTAATGGAATAAAATTAACTTAAAACACCCTCACATTATTCAGAGAAAAAAGTAAAGAATTAAAAATGAAGAATGGAGATAGAGAGATAGAAAATACACTGAGGCAATTTAATCAATTATTAATGGACATTGTACAGGGAGAAAAAAAACAGATAAAAAAACATGTAGATAACAATTAGAGAGGCACAAATACATCTTTATGTAAAATGATATTACCATAAAACTAAGAAGCCCAAGTGAATCAAGTAATTAAAATACATAATATTTCTGTGCACAAGTTTATTATTCTTTATAAATGTTCATGGAAAAATAATGAATAAATAAGTATTTATATTTTAGTTTAAAATAAAATATTTGGCATTGTAAAAAATAGGTGACTACATAATGAGTTTATATTTATAATGAGTTAATATTTATTTAAATATCTGAGAAATCATAGTGCATTAAAAATCAGCTCATCCTTTTTTTTAGCCCTAAACATCACTTTTTTTTTTCTCAAGTTTTTATTTAAATCCCAGTTAGTTAACATACAGTGTAACATTAGGTTCAGGTGTAGAATCTAGTGATTCATCACTTACATACAACAACCAGGGCTCAACTTTTCACTCAATATAAAAAATACAAAAAAAGAACATTAAATAATTCATAAGAGAATAAATATAAGTGGCCATTTAGTCAAATATAAACTAGACTCAGTTCACTCCTATGTACTCACTTTTCATACATTTATTTATCTCAACAACCTCATAAGTTAGTTAATATTATCTATTTTTAACAGTTGAGGAAACTGAGCAAACTAAGGTATCCAGAAGTTAACAGACTCACAGAAGTAATTTGTGGATGAACTGGGTTTCAATCCCTATCAGTTGGGTCCCAGTGTCTTTTCTCTTACTAATGTGTACACTACTTCCTATACACTTACTTTCACTATTAATTAAAGTGAACAATATTTTTTCTGTTTTTTTTACATGAATAATGTAATGGGTAGAACTTGGAGTACACCAGAAACAACAAAAACTAAAAAGTATTTTTTTTCACTGTAGTATAAAGGGAGTGATTTAGTAATGTGTATCATGATCTTTTAATGTTTGTACCTTTTGATCAAGTAATTTCCTTTCTACAATTTGTACTAAAGTAATAATAACAGTAGACTCCTAAGATATTTACACAGTTTTTACTTACACTTATTAATGATATTGAAATTTGGGATAGTTAATGAATGTTCAATAATAAGATAATGCTTAAGTAAATGATGATGTATTAGTAGAGTGGTCAAGTACCCAGATATTATTGTGATAGGCAGAATTGTGAAATGAACCCCCTCTCCCAACATTTCCTGCCCTAAGCCCCAGGACTGTGAATAAGATGAGATATTGTGCCCATGATTATATTAGGTTACTTGGCAAAAGGAATGTTGCACCTATTATTAAGATCATAAATCAGTTGACCTCTAGTTAATTAAATGGGAGATTATGTAGGCTTGACTTAATCACAGGAGACCTGCAAAGCAGAGGTTTTTTAGCTGATCGTCCAGGGGAAATTAGAGAGATACAAAGCAAGAGAAAGGTCTATTGTGCCACTGCTGGCTTTGAATGTGAAGATGGGCAAGAGCAAAGACAAAAGAATGCTCTCTAGAAGCTGAGACAAACCCAGACAAACAATCAGCAAGAAAACAGGTACTCTAGTCCTACATCTGTAAGGAGTGAATTCTATCCAATACTGGAACGACTTGGTAAGTGGATTCTTCCACAATGCCCCAAATTAGAGCCTCCCCTGACAAACACTTTGATTTCGGGCTTGCGAAACCCTCAACGCAGTTGAATCTGCCCAGACTTCTAATCTATAAAACGTGAGCTAATAAATGGGTGCTGTTTCAAGCTGCTAAATTTGTGGTAATTTGCTATGCAGTGATAGAAAACTGCTACAATTAATAATTACGATTTCAATGAAACTTAATATAATAGTTTGATATGTCATATATCATGAAATAATAAAAATGCAAAAGTAAATACATAACTCAAACTAGCCCAAACATTAATAGGAAACATTAATGTTGCTTAACTATGAGAAATAGAATTTAGCAGTTAATTAATTTAAATATATATTTCATTATAATTGTATTCATTGTGCCTATTTTCAATAATTCATATGGATATACTCATAATTAGAAAAAAATATCTCACACAGTAACAGGATAACTAATCTTATACATTGTTCACATTAAGCAATTAATTCAGGCATATATACACATACAAAAGACTATAAGGACGTATTTTGAAATATTGACATTGATAATATCTGGTTCTTAGGATAAGAGTACATCTCTGTTTCATCTCTATAAGTACATGTAGCTCCCTCTTTTCTACAAGGACATTACCTTCTAGTAATACCAGAAATTTTATACACTTTATTTGTTCCTAAAGATAAAATAGTTACATGGTCTCTGAGAATTGAGAATGCTTTCTTTTTTTTTTTTCCGGAAAGTCACTTCTTTCCTCCTTCCTTCCCTCTCTTCCTTCCTTCTTCTTTTTCATTACATCAAACTGGAGATTTCACCTTTTTGAGGTAGAAAGATCAAACTATTTCTGTCTTTCTGCTTTATGATCTGCAATTTAATATATCAGCTGCTTTATACTCTCTGCATATAGGTGAATTCCTTCAACTATCTGAACAATCTCAGAGTCTTATTATAGTTCACTCAGTTGTGGCAGCAAAAGACAGGAGGGTTTTATCAGGTTACAGCTGAGCATGAACAGGCAACCATTCCAGAGAAGACATGTTCCCAAAATTTTATTACCCGAAATAGATTGACAGAGATTGACATCCAATAAAAACATTTCTTTGCACTATTTGTATGTTGATAGACACGTTTTTACATTTCTACTCAAATTATGCAGAGAACTATTTAACAAACGAGCAAGCAGTCATAATTTCTGAGATGAGGTTTGTGCAGATACTACAACGTGTTCTTTTATAACGCAGACATGCAGCCTCTCACTCAAAAGGGCATGCACTGTGATAGGTCAGTATTTAAGAGTGTAGGTTCTGGAGCTAAAATGACTGTTTTCAAATCCTGGCTCAGCCACTTAATGGCTATGTGAGCTAGTAGCTACGTTCTTTCTCGGGTTTTTCATCTTGAAAATGGGGTTAATAGTAGTATTTACTTCATAAGGTTGGTTTCAGATTTAAATGAAATAATCTATGTACGACATCAAAGACAGTCTCTGCCAAATAGCAAGTACCCAATAAACATTAGCAATATGATAACTGCTTACTAATATTGGTCAAAGTATATTAATGCCATCAGTTACCACAAGAGAGAAAATATCATTGCATTGGGGTTCTCCATCCTCAGCTATGAATTATTCAAGTATGAAATTATTGTTATACTCCTGTTAATTATCTTATATGTAGTATTTTATTAAATTTTAGAAGTAAAATTAAAAAGTTATTACTCTTTTGTCATCTATCTTCAAGTCACCTTATTTGGTTAAAGTTATTTTATTAGGAAAAGGCAAATTAAATATTAATTTAGATAACTCCACACTCTTCTGGTGCAGTGGCTTCCTTTTCCCATTCATTATTTTCCACTGATGTAGCAAACAAACAGTGGAATATTTTCACTGTGTAGAAACATCCCAGTAAAAATACTTATGATTAGGATTTATTTTAGATTAGGATGTCAGGGAAGCTTTCTCTGAGAAAGTGATTTTTGAGCTGAAGTGCAAATGAATGTTATTGATAAAAAGAATGAGAAGGTAGAGATGGGTTAAGGAAGGGGTTTTGACTTCATTTATTTTCATTAGTTATTTAAAAAATTTTGATGTGTGGATATCTCAAAGTTATTTTATTTCCTTTTGAACTCATTTATAGACAGCAATTGCTGTCTGTCATCTAATGAAGAATACCATCTAAATCTGATTATAAAAGGTGGTGTCACATCAAACTCTCTTTGTGATAATGTGCTATCTGCCTTTATTTCCTATCACACTGCTGCTGATTTACAGGAATTATTTTAGCCCCTGATCTCTTGCATATCATCAGTTGCTATAGTCTAGGCAGGGTTGTTATTTATTTGCCCAATTAATGATGCAGAAGACAGTTCCTTAACACTTTGTCTATTTCAGGAGGCAGATGAACTATTTACACTTTGCTATGTAGTTCTCATTATTTTGAGGGGGGATAATTACTTTTTTAATTAGTAGATTACATGAAACCAATTTTAAATGTCAATTGCTACAATTCAAAAAGTTTTTTTCTATTTTTATAACTATTATTAGTATATCAAGTACAGTTTGTTGAATATTGTCTTTATTCATAATTCATGGAATTGTGTATTGGTGAGGTATGCAGGAATACACCACACAAAAATTTTTTTTTTAAATTTGTCCCTTTACTTACTTTATACCATATTCATGCTAATAAAACTATTGCCAGAGAATTCTGACATATATTAAAGCATTTTAATTTTATATACATGATTGCTATATATTTATCTGAAATATCTTTACCAACATTTGAAATCACATTCAAATATTTGGAAGAGCTTTATTAATCAAAAACAATTATGTATTTGGAGGAAGAATATCACTAGTAGAGTCCTGATTTCCAGATGTTTAAATCCAACTGTCCACCTGGCATTTTTAACTGAATGTCCCGTAACTCAAACTCAACCTATCCAAAAGTAAGACATTAATAATACTAACATTATTATGATGTTATGTACATGAACTACCTCCATGTCACCCAACCAGAAACCTCTTTTCTCCTTACATCATATTTAATAGTGACCCAGTTCCACTGATATCACCACTGTAACTAATCGGAATCCAGTCTCACTATCTTAGTTGCAGCATCCACTGTCTTTTGAAGGAATATTACACCAGCTTTCTAACTGATTTCTAAAGATTTCTATCTAATTCATTATTATCCACAGGATTGTAAGTGACTTTCTGCAATATACCTTATTGGGTTTTTGGTTTTTTTTGTTTTTTTTTTTTTTCTGTGAAGGACTTCAGAATCTCCCATTTAAACTATAGGCTATAAAATTACCCTTCTTAAACATTTATTCAGTCTTCCAAGGTCTGGAACTACTTCTCAAGGTTTCTCTTTTGCCTCACTCTTATTGTGACCCTGTGATGCCGCCATATTGAACAAAATTCTCCGAAAATATCCCAGATCCCTGCCCTCTGTCTGCTTGTTTACCTAAACCTCCTCCAACTCTCCTTTTCATCTTCCTAAAAATACCTGTTCATCTCTAAGGCTTTGCCTAAATAAGTTTTCTTGTTTACTCCTAACTTCCTATTAGCTACTGGAAAGAAAGGTACTCTTTTCTCTTTTGTACTCAAATACACACTGGTCATTCTGTAAGCTTGAGTACTTTAGTAAATTCACTCTGGGTGGTGAAGACATAAACCATTCCAGCCCTCTAGAGATTGTTCCTTCTGCTGCTTTCATGGAGTTCTCTCCCTAGTCTCAGTGGTTTCTTTACACACATGTGCTAATCAGAACTGAGCTGGAAACAGGAGAGGACCCTATACAGGCATCTATATCTTTCTCCTTGTTCAGCTTTCTCCCTCCCGGCACTCTGCCTTGATAATTCTAGCCCCTTTAATTTCCCCGAAATAATGAAATAATGAATCTGTCTCCGTTCAGGTAGTTCACCAGTCTTTTTGTAGTTCCTCAGTCCTGCCAAACCCCACATACTCTCTGCCCCCAGTGTGCAGCTTGAAAACTCTGCAACTGGGAAGCTGGGATAGTTGTGTGGCTCAATTCATTTACTGCCCTTCTTTCAGGGATCATTGTCCTGGACTGCTTGTTATCCAGTGAAAACAATTCTTCATTTACCTATTTTGCTTTTGTTTGAATGGGGAACCTACATTTGACCCCTGTTACTAGATCTCCCTGGAAGCAGATATCCACTCGGTGTTTGTTCCCTTTAAGCACTTTCTGAATTTTTAAACTGCCCAGGGCAAGAGTCTAAGAAGTTAAGTAGAACAATTTTTGTAAGGCAAACAATGTTCAGCCATCTTGTGGCTCTGAGAAGGCACAAAACAAAACAAAACGAAATAGTAGTTCAGTATTCACTTGTAAAAAAGGGTCCTGGTAAATGATTCATGCTCCAAGCTGGAAGTCCCTCAAGGGCTATATGCCAGGAGTGAGGCAACCAACCCAGATGTAGAAAAGGCCTTATTAAAAATGCAGCCCAAGAGTGGGTCAGCTTATCTGATTGGTTATTTTGATTTGTCCCACTTTATCTACTCTCCAGAGCAAAGAGTGAATCTTCTGTGGGGGAAGATACCATCACCCAGAGGCTCTGCAATGTTTCTTACACAATGTACAGAATCCAATAAAATATTACCAAGTATACAAAGAAAGAGGTCCAAGAAAATATTATAAAGAAGATATACATACAGACAAGGATAGATAAATGATGGGGTTATTTGCATTTTCAGACATGGGTTCTAAAGTAATTGTGATTGATATATTCAAGGAAATAGATAAGAAGGTATAGAATTTAACCAGAGAATTGAAATAAACATCAAATTGAAATTATAGAAGTACAAATTCAAAAATTAAAATTAAAGACACAATAGATTAATTCAACCACATATGGAACAGAGGAGAAAGAGCATTAGTAAGCTGGAAAATTTTCAAGACAGAACACTGAGAGCTAAAAGAATATAAAGTATAAAATAGAAAATAAGAGACTTTGAGATAGTAAAAACGTCTAACGAACAAGTAACTAAAGTCGTAGAGATGAAGAAAGTATATGGCACAAAAGCAACCAAAAGTGTGATATATTTGCCCACCTACCATCTATGTTTTTATTTCCCTAAATATATCTAGTATATGCACTTATTTTTTTGTCATGTGTTCTTATATTGCCCACTAAAAATTAGTTATATGAAGTCCAAAATTTGAGTTCTCAGATAAACAGTATATTCTGAGAACGGAGTTATTTTACGGCTGGACTGGGGATGCTCTATCTTTATCTCTGGGGACCTCAAGATTTCTGACTTAGACTCTTGGCCAAGATAAGAGCAGTGGGGTTTATGACATGCTGTTTAAAGTCTGAAACTCCCCTGGCAACCTCCAGGGCCAGTTTGTTTACTGATGATTTTCACCCAGCATAATCGGTTAGACAGCCTGGCTTGACCAGAGAGGCATAAAAGACTCCACTGGGAACTTCTGCCCTGAGCTTTCCTGAAGCCAAGATTCATTGTGCAGATTTTGGTGATTCAAACTGGAGAAGTGTGTTCATGCGTGTATAAGTACCCTATGAAGCTTGCATGTGAATGTTTCTAAGACCTGTGATGATTGTCTTCATTCTCTCTTGCTGTGTCTCACCATTTGTCTTTAATTAAAGACCTTAGGTTTGTATTCTCTATGGATTCTCAGGAGTCCTTTCAAATACCTGAACTTGCGAAATTTTTGTAATAAAGTATAAAACATCAAAAAGAAAAAGAAAAAATCATCAAAAATACCAGTGAAAAAAGAAGGACCAAATTTGACTGACAGCTAATCCCAGAAACAGTAGAAATTAGAGGTTGAATATTGTTTTTAATATGATGACAAAATTTTTTATGAGAATTTTATAGAAAGAAATTGTTTTGTAGATACTGAGTAAAATGACTTTTTTCAAAAGCAGAGACAAAGTAATTTTTTCCATATTTAGTCTAATAAATATTATAGACTTTTCAGAAAAAATAAATCCAGGAAAACAGATTAATTGGGAAAAAATGGCAAATACACTATATTACATACATCAACACACCCAACTATCAACTATAAAAATAAATATTTTTACTTTGGAATATGAAGCAATGTCATGATGAAGGCAAAGTTATATAAATACTAAAGTGGTTCACTAGTAGAAAGCATTTAGAAAAAAACCTTTAAAAAGTCTTTAAAAAATAATATGTAAACATATTTGTTAAAAATGTAATTAATAATAAAGGTATTATAAATCTAATTAGTAAAATGTTTTGCTTTTTTGATAAAACTTATAAAATAGGCAAATGATGACTAGATGAACTGATCCAAGTACAGTAAAAATACTTATATTAGTGTAATATAGTGTACCAATTAGTATACCATTAGTATACCAAGGCAATATTTTTGTTTCATTTGTGTTTGCCTGCTACCTTTTATTTCTTTATATTTCAATTTTTCTTTCTTCTTATAATCTAAGCATGTCTTTAGTAAGCAATATATATTTGATTCTGTTTCCAGCATGATAATATTTTATTTTAATTGGAATATTTAATCCATTTACAGTTACTATTATTGTTTATATATTTATGCTTAAATCTGTCATGTTATCCTTTGGTATTTATCCCTCCTTTTCCTTCTATTTCTATATGTCATCAGTTTTATGAATTGATTAAAAATTATTTTATTATCTTCTTCAACAGAATTGTTTGTTATACATCCTTTCCTTTCTATTCTTAGTTACCCTAGAGATAATAACATGATTTTGATTTATCAGAGTCAGTATAAATTAGTAGTTTTACCACTTCCTTGCAAATAACTTAAAATCTTTTAACATCTACTAACCCATATGTTATTGTTATTGTATATTTTAATCAGAGGTACATTGCAGATTTCCTGAACACATTATTATTTTGTAGTTTGTTTTTATTCAGTATTCATTTAATCTGATACTTATGTTTTCTCCTGTTCATCATTTTTTTCTGCATATTCATGCTTCCACCTTGGGTTATTCTTTATCTATAGAGACAACATTTTTAATAATTTTCTTTAGCTGTTTTTCCCCCCATCTGGACAAATACTTTCAGGCTTTTGGTTTTGTTTTGTTTTGTTTCTTTTGTTTTGTTTCCTAAAAATGCATTAATTTTACCTCTGACATATTTTATTGGGATTAAGGTATAGAATTCTAGACTGAAAACACTTTCAACCTATCATCCATTATTTTCTGCTTTATGATGAAACAGTTGAAGATAATACATCTTTTTCTTTGGCTGTTGCTAAGGTTTTCTTTTTGTTTTAGTTTTATTCTCAGATATGTCTAGCAGTGGTTTTCTTTGCACTTATACAGTTGATAAATCTTGATAAATTTTTGAAAAATCCTGAAAATTCTAAGCCATTATTACTTCTAATATTGTTTCCACCTCATTTTGTTTTTCTCTCTGAAACTACAAAAATATATGTATGCATTTCATTATTTCCCATTGTCTCTCATTTTCCCTTTGTTTTCTTTCTTTTTTTCTCTATTCTTGAGGACTAAATGAATATATTCTTTTTACCTATGTTCCAATTCATGTTCAATCCATTTCTGCTTGAGCAATCTGCTCCGAAACTCAATTTTTGAGTTCTACATTTTAGTCATTGCATTACTCAGTTCTATGATTTTAAAATACATTTTCAAATTTTCTACCAAAAATCACCACTTTCTAAGTTTCTTGGTCATCCTTCTACACTTCAAAAAAGTGTGCCTGCTGACAATATGAAACATTAAATTAAAAAATATTATATGTCAAAAGACACTACTGACAAGATAAAAAGGCAAGGCAAAGGTAGAAAATGATTTTTGTCATGCAATTAACACCAAAATATACATCCAAAATAAGAAAAGTAAATTGTAAAAAAAATTCAAAGAGAGTAGATATATAAGCCACAATAGAATAAACATGTAAAAAAGGGTAAGTCTCATTAGTACTTGCAAAAATTTAAATTAAAACTCCAGGACACTAGTTTCTATCTACAGACAGGCAAATGTCAGACATTAAATAGTGGTAAATTTTTGAGGAAGAATTCCCTTACACACATGTGTATAAATTGATAGAAAAATTTTAGAGGCAATTTGATATTTTATAGAAAATTTGTAGATGTTCATACCAAATAATTCAGAAATTCCTTTTTAAGAATAACGTCTTAGTGAAATGTTAACATACACGCACATGAAAAAAGTATGGAATATATTTATTTCAGCTTTGCTTCTTTAATAAAAAGTGTAAATAATGTAAATGACCATCAAATCAGGATGAATGAATTGATTATGATATATTTTGGAGTACCTCCGTTCTTCTAGTAACAACTTTCAACCACAGCAGAACTGAATAAGGATCCCGCTAATCCTATTTGTAATACACCACTCTTTCTCCAAAATTTGTTGCCATACTTATACTTACAAGTTTTGTAGGACACCAGTCTAAAGTGTGTGGCTGCAATTAGAAATAACTATTTCTCTTTCCGTATGTGCCCACTCATCTCTCTAAACCAGAAAAATGCAGTGTAGGTGATGCTCTTCACTTAAGCGCATCTTCCATATTGCTCTGGACTTCTACTAACCCACTAAGGGGTGGTCTTGCATCCATATTTTCCTATTAGTAAGGCTGAGTCCCCCTTATTATTTTATTTTTTTAAATTAACTAGAGAAGAAAAATGAGCATCATGAAACAAGAGAGATAGGATGAATACTGGTCATATTTTAAGTCTGTGGTGTGTAGAAGGAGGGTTTAGAGAAATATAGGACATAATGGAGTTAACTCTCTGTCAACCTCAATTCTCCCTTTCCTAGAAAATCCTCATGGTTGATTATATTCTCCTTCCCTTTTTCATAATTGGGTTCCTTTTATTGGTGTCTAGGGTGTGAAGGCAGCTGAAACTAAAGATCAAGGATGAGGAGTAACAGAAGATGTGCTCTTTTCCTCCATTTTTACCTTGTAATCCTTCTTTTGACAACACAGAAGCAGACACTTACCAAACCTAGAGATTAAAAAAAGAAAAAAGATAGGGAGGGGAAAGGAGGTGAGTGTGCACTGTAAACAGTTGTATTTTGACATAGAGAGGAAACATTACATGGAAGAAAGGTGGGATTTACAAGTGCTGGGGAAGATATATTATTCTGATTGCCTCTGCTTTCTCTCATCCCAGTTTTTTTGTGTTTCTCTTCAGAGTCATTTCTATACTCACCACTTGTTAATTTGTGATGAATTTTTGCTATATTCAATCTTTTCTGAATCACCTTTTGGGAATAGAGGTCCTTCTTTTCTACTAACATATATTATAAAATATCGTCCATAGAAATATTTCCCAAAAGAGAGAAAAAGAATCTGAAATGATTTAGTTTGGAAGAAGACTGTGGTGAAAATAGGGTGATGTGACTTCTGGTCCTGAATTAAATACTTTACCAACGATGTGCTTGTAAGGCACAGAAAGTCTGCCGAACAGTCATTTTGTTCATCTGGGTCACTTCCTGATACTGAATGCCATCTCTAAACTCTAAAGCAAGAAAAAAAGCAGACATGTCTGGACCACAGATCAGTTATATCGATTTGACAACAGTTGTTACTTTTAGATATAATTCTCCATTTTTCATTTTTCCTGGGGGCTTATAGTGTATAGTATTTTTTTGATTAGAAATGATGAGTTCTGGTTCTGGTATTGGTGGTTTAAATCCAGCTGTGTTACTTAAGACAAGTTATTTAATCTTTTTATACTTCAGTATCATTAATTCTAAAATGGAAAGTTTGGACTTAACTATTATAAAGTTACTTCAAAACCACTCTAACTTTTCTTGTTTCATCTAACATGGTTTCATGCTTGGACCTCATGTTTGAGGTTATATTAAATATAGTAATTCTCTATGCTTTAATTCAATATTTAAGTTAAAAAATAATGGATTGCCTGAACACATTATTTAAATAGTAAAACAATTTTCAACTCATAAATATTTATCTTTATAGAAGTATAGGTCTGAAAGATTCCATTATTTTCTTCACTGTATTCCATGAGTTCTAAGCATTCAAGAAGTGAAAATACTAACTTGTCTTAAAAGATCAGAATGTAGGCATAGAAGCATTCTGAAAATCAAATTTTGTAACCCTAATGTGTTGTACTGCCAATTTGATCATCTATTAAGCAATTTATTTGGAATTAAACACAGGAAATTCTAGTAGTAAGATGAATAAAATGTGATATTCTAGAAACAGAAGAGAAGTTTTCATTGTTTAATGATTTAGATACAGACCTCTAGTTTAGTAGCTTTGGATTTCTTTCATTGCAAAATTATATTGCATCTCTGTAATTTTCCTTTTCGGCACAGAGGACAGGTGTTCTACAGATGGAGAAACAGTTGTGGTTTTATGGGACCTCCTCTCCTAAGCACATTAGTATTTGTCACTCACTGGGGTCCCTTCTCTAAGAATGACAAATGCCCTCATGCACACTTATTGTTAAAAAAGACCTTCACGTCTGGGAAGGGGAGAAGACATGTTTACCTTTATTGAATGTGCAATAAGGAGTGAAGGGAGTTTCCTGGCACAGTCTAGATATTTATTATATAATGAAGTGTCTTCTTGATCATATATACTTATGGAAAACAGGCTATGGTTGCAACATACAAACAAAAGGAGAAAGTTATGCCATGTCAACAGATGAGAAGTCTCTGGTGATAGTAACAAAAGTAATAAGATGCTTTTGAAAATGATGAGAAATATTGAGATGAAATATACAGTTCCATTTATCTGTCCACAAGCCCACTTTGCAGACCAAGCTTTGCTATCTTTCAACGAACTAGGTCAATAACACAGTTTACAAAAGCCCATGGGTAGCAGTAGATATAGAATAATTACTACAAAGCACCCCTTCAGTGGTACAGTTTCTCGGGTACCATAGATGAATAGAGGGATTTGATAAGTGCCCTTTGTGTCCATCAACCCTAACCCTCTCTGGTTCATTGAAACTTCTTTTTTTTTTTTTAAGTAATCATTTTTATTTATTTTATTTTTCAAATATTTTATTTATTTATTTGAGAGAGAGAGAGAGAGACAGATAAAGCAACAGAGAGTACAAGTGGGAAGGGGAGGGAGAAGCAGGCTCCCCGCTGAGCAGGAAGCCTGATGCAGGGCTCGAATCCCAGGACCCTGGGATCATGACCTGAGCCAAAGGCAGTCGCTTAACCAACTGAGCCACCCAGGTGCCCTCATTGAAACTTTTAGTAAACCCATTTGGTAATGCCTATGCTATCGATGGCAAGATTAGCAGAATGATAACATCTTGCTAACAAAGTTTTAATTTGGATTTCATATTTTGCATTACATTCTGTATATAACAATTTTGTTTTCAAGTGGGAGATAAATTTAAAGTATTAGATATTAATAGCATTTTTTAAATTATGATGTGCTACCTGGTACTCTAAAACTCTGGTTATTCCACAGGAAAATCATGCTGAAGCAAAACCTGCCTCTTAGAAGGTTTTTCTTAGCCAGAGCAAGCAATAATACTTTTGATTAAAAATTTTAAAACGCACCTTTGTTTTCTTGGTAATATCTTTCATCTTAAAAAAAAACAAAACAGAACAGTGAACTTAAGTTTTTGCAGAAGAAATTTAGAAAAAATGTGCTCATATTAGTTTTGAAAATAATCAGTACCAGATCTAAATATCCATTAGAAAAAGCAAACAAATGTACAAAAAGATGAACAACAACAACAACAACAAAAAAAACATTAAAAGAAAGCTCCTAATTGTATTCCACAATACACTTAGTCTTTATTCTTGCTGAATAGTAAATAGTTGTTAAGAATTTTTCCTGATCACTGGAAAGGGATCTGGAGGCAAGAGCATAATTACAATCTAATTTAAAAAGAAAAAGAAAAACTCACTAATAAGAACAACAGTAATTCTTCGATAGTCTCTAAAATATAACTAGTATAAAAATTTGGTACCATGAGATCACTAAAGAAAAACCATAGTGAAAGAAATAATCATCATCAAATTCAATTAATTCTTTCCTTACAGTTTTTAATTCATAGGTAACATATATGATTGTAAATTGCAATTTAGAGTTTTAAGTTAAAATTTTAAGTTAAAAATGCAAATTAAATGCATCTATGTAAAGCATAAAATAATATTTAGGTAAATTAATAATCTGAATCAAGCAATACATAACCTTTTGTTGTAGATCTATTTTACATGATAAGGCACACAGGTAGAAAAGCTGCAGTCTGTAATGTAATGTAAGCATTCATTACGAAGTTAAATATAAATGTAGTTCTTAAAATATGCTACATTTTAAATAAATAATTTGCATTATAATCATATTAATAATCAAATATAGTACAATTAATTTTCATTTTAATGGAATTTTCCATGTTCCCATGTCTGGTCTTCTTCCCAATTGTTCAATATCTAATATTAAGAAATAATCACTGACTCCAATCTCCTGTGTCTGGTCCTCTATTCAATTGTTTAATATCTAATATTAAGAAATAATCTTTGACTCCATCTCCAGGTTTTCCTTGTAGTTTCAGTGATAGAAAGCAACTTGTTAGTGTGATACTGTGTACCTAATTAAAGACAGCACACCTAATCAGAATTAACATGGAAAAGGCATGGTTTTTATGAATCTTCAGGTTAACCTTTCTGAATACTAATTAGCATGTGAAGTACTAAACATCAGTCCTAATTCTAAATAGATGCTCCATAAGCTTTACATTATTGGAATGTCTGTTTGATCTGAAATTTTATTTATAGGGAATGATATCAAAGGTCACACAATATTGAAAACCAGTCTATATACACTTAATAAAACATCTCAAGTTTAATTACTAATCCTTTAACCACTAAAAAAATAATGTTAGTATATGACAGCTATGATTGATGTTTAAATAACAGAAAGTATTTATTATTCGAGTATTACTAGGTAGTCAGCATGATCAACCTGATCTAAAATTATATATTAAAAATTGTGTTAAATAAGAAGCAAATTAATTTAAAAGGTTACATTTGCTATGAATATTAAATAGCAGAGAGAAAATATAGTTTCTGAAACCTAACTTTAACGTTTTTAAAGATCTTTGGTAGTGTCCAAAATAAATGTAAAGCACAGCACATTATTTTGAAGTTTTAAAAGTAGTTGAAATGATTCTTTATTCAGTAAAAACTAATTTGGAAATGGAAACCAAAACAAAAAAAAATCAAATATGTTAAAAAATCTTCACAATTAGTCACAACAACATACACACAAATGAATTATGTCTTTGACTCTCTCTGCCTGAAATCTAAGGAATCTTTACCTTGGTAGGAGCTATTTTTAGCATTACCAAATGAGTGTTTTTTATTTTTCTGAATAAAGAAATTATGATTATTGTTTTAAAAATATGGTACAAGCTTGCTCTAAACATTCAGTGAGGGAAGGATGCTTGTAATGTGCTTGTAACACTCCTGTGCGGATTCTCTCATCAAACAGACACCCTTTTTGCTTCATTCTTTAATTGCAAGGGGAAATTGCCTATACACCATGCCTGGTAAGTTAAAGTAGTTGTGATTGGATGTATTATCATCGTGGCACAATATTTCTGCCCCTGAGAAAGGTATTAAAAAGATAAAAAAAAAATCAACCCTTTTAACTATAGAGTTAGTGTAGCATTGAGAAAGTTAGGTTTCAGAACTATTCATATCCTTGAAATGAAATTCACCTCATCAGCAGAGGAATGGATAAGAGCTGAAATGTTGTTCAAAATGTCTTGGGTAGAGAAAAATGTGAAGAATAGGACATTTCTTGACTGGCTTCTGTGACTTGGTATCCTCAAGCTTTCATTAGCTAGATACTACATAAGCCAGAGAAGAAAGCCACTCTCTTTTTGGCAAGGTTCTAAAACTGTCACAGTAAAACTTCTTTTTAATTCAATTACATTTTAGAGAAATGTTCTAGAAAGAACCTTACAAATAATTTATTCAAAGCCTGTGTATGTGTAGAGCAGGATCTTAGGTTCTAATAAATGGGTCGCTTATCTAAAGTAAGCCATCAGTTCAAATCCTAGGTTTCTTATTTTTTTTTCTCTTTTTCATTGGATCATTTTACATTTGCATCATTTAAATTTTTTCATACATATCATCGTGTCGAATATGATCTTCACAACCTGGTGCGTGAGAAAAACATTATTTTGTACCTCTACTAGGTCAACACGGAAACTAAATTTCAGAAAGGTGCAGTATATTTTTCACTCTAAAGTAATTTAGGGTTTATTTTCAGATATCTCCAAATGTAGTTAACACTTCATAAAGTTTCCCCAAATGGCCAATTCACCTAGACAATACGACTCAAACTCTAAACTGAATTCTGAGAAAAACTTAAGCTTTTTATTTGTAAAAGCTTTAACCTTGCCAATAACAGTACAAGAAATGTCATTTTTCATCTGGCTACAGCCAGCTTCTTATGGATCTCCACAGAACCGCTCCAATTCTCTTTGTCATGGAACTGAGAAAATTGAAGCTATTCATCAATCCCAAAGAGTAGCATGCTAGGGTGTGAGACTTCAATGACTTTGTTTTGACCTTGTTTTCTCTGGTGATTTAACATAGGTGAAATAGACCTAGCTGGTAAAGATTTCAAGGTCATTCTCAGTTGTTTTTTTTTTCAAAAGGTGTGAACTAATATTGATAGATCATCTTTATTTAAATTTGAGGAGCTATAGATCTCATGGTAAATTAATGTTCTTTACTAGCACAAACTATTGTAGAGAAACAATGTGGAAAAAAATGATAATTTTTACTTAGCTACTTCTAATTACTGATCCCTTTACGTATATAGTCAATTATAATGTATCCTGCCAAAGGAATTTGTCAGTATAAATATCTTTAACAGAATCCATTAATACTAGTGGAAATTAATCTTCTACAAATAGGTGAATAAAGTCACCTTTGTTTATGAAATCAACATGTCATTATCTTTTGGAATAGTGATATTTCTGAATTCTACATCTTAAATTCTGAGAACCTTAGCACCAAACTTCCTAAGACCTAATGGGATACGCATAGGCAACAAATAAAATAACATCTGATTTTTTAACAACCAGTAACATTATCTAAAGTAATAAGCATATCAAATTAGTGACTTAACAAATATCTGTTATATTGAAATGCTGACCTGGCAAGGTTTTATTTTCCTTCGTTGAGAGAAAATTGAGAGAATGATTACAGAGAAAAACTGCCTAACACTATCACCTCCCATAAATATTCTTTAACTTTGGAATAACTTTCATAGTACAAAATGATGAAAGTATTTTAATAGCTGATTAATGCCATTTCTCCATTTGTGTTTGAAGGTATTTTCCCTGTTGTTTCTTTCTCTATGTTTGAACCTTGCAAAAAATCATTCACTGTGTGTGATACAAAAAGCACTTAGCATTTTAAAGTGTTATGGTTATACATTTGTTGAATATTCAGGGTCATATTTGTGTTTCACATAAATTTTAGCCAACAGAATATGACCCTTAGACATAACAGAGCTAAGAGAATACAAAAGAAGTGCATCGTTTCCAGGGTAGAAATTGTAAGTCATTTTCAAGAAATTTTGAGTCTTATATGTTCTGAACAGGACTTGTTTTATTTTCCACTGTAAAACAGATATATTAAACATATAATATATGGACAGATGGCTGGATGGAATTATGGAAAGAGGTAGATAGGTAGGTATAGATAGATTTTCTTATATTATTTTATTTGAGTAGCTCCCTATTCTTTCTTTTTTTAAGATTTTATTTATTTCAGAGCAGAAAGCGCACATACACACAGAGGGAGAGGGAGAGGGAGACTCCCCGCTGAGCAGAGAGCCCAATGCTGATAATCCCAGGACCCTGAGACCATGACCTGAGCCGAAGGCAGATGCTTAACTGACTAAGCCGCCCAGGTGCCCTTCAAAGTAATTATTGATACCTGTTTCACTGCATCTTTCTCAAATTGTTGCCAATCTGAAGATGAGAAATTGTAACTCATTGTGTCTGATCATGTTCTCACATATACTGTCCATTTGCATTTCTTCTTTTTTTAAAGATTTTATTTATTTATTTGACACACAGAGAGAAAGAGCAAGCACAAGCAGGGGGAGTGGTAGGCCCCATTCCTATTCTCTTTCTTTTCTAATCTATGTAAAACTATACCTAAGGGGAAGCAATAACCAATATGTCACTTAGGTTTTATATGAGTAAGTTAGGTAATTCGTTCTTTTAATTGATATTTTGTAAAGATGTAAAATAGTTTTAATACAAATTATTTTCAAATGTTTACACACTGACTCTTTTTCATAGATGAAAATGAATCATTTCATTACAAAACAAATTTTCCAAATTAATACAGTTAATAGGTAACATATCTGAACATTTTTTTACCTCCTCTAAGATGAAACATGTTAAAAGTGTAAATATAAAAATGACTAAAGTAAAACGTTCTGTAAGATGTAATGATCCATTCCCTGTGGAATGTTACCATCACTGCATTCAAGGGATTTCTCTGAAACACAAATCTTTGCTTTGAATTTCAGTGACTCAGATTGATAAGCTTCATGAATTTGTCAGCACATATTTTGCATTTTTTCCTTTAAACAGACACATTCCCCATGTTTAAAGATTTTATCTGTACCCCTGACTATGAATCAAAAATGACAATTTTTCAGGCTTATAATAAAAACTTCAGTATGTGAAAGTAACTTCACTGTGTTTTTTATTTGGCATAAGGGAGTGATAGAAAAATAATTTGCATTCTCTAAATGCACCCAAATAGTAATGTTATTTTTACTTCAATGCAAAATCACTTCACTATATTATTCACAAATCATCAAGTTTTATTTATTTAACATATACTATTTACCCTACATATATGTATGTGAAAAGAATGATCTTTGTAGACATTTGCAAATACATGTCTATAAATGCTCAAAATAAAGTCACTGACTGTACAAGCTGTCACATTTGCTAAAATACAAAGAGCACATCCAGGTGATAGAAAAAAGACCTTTTAATGATTTAATTTTTTAAATAATAATCTTTAACCCGATGTGGGGCTCAAACTTACAACCCCAAGATCAAGAGTTGCATGTTCCACTGACTGAGCCAGCCAGGCACCCCAGAAAAAAGAACTTTTTTTTTTTTTAAAGAATTCCTTTTTTTAATTTTTTTTAAGATTTTATTTATTTACTTATTCAACAGAGATAGAGACAGCTAGCGAGAGAGGGAACACAAGCAGGGGGAGTGGGAGAAGAAGAAGCAGGCTCCTAGCGGAGGAGCCTGATGTGGGGCTCGATCCCATAAAGCCGGGATCACGCCCTGAGCCGAAGGCAGACGCTTAACCGCTGTGCCACCCAGGCGCCCCAGAAAAAAGAACTTCTAAAAATTAAAATTAGTCACCATACAGAAGACAATTTGAGCAGAAACTACAATCATGTCTAAAGATTACTTACCAAAATGGATAACGTGAATGTTCAAGTTGCTTAGGACTCTAAAATAGTTTTCAAAATTACAAAATTTACAGGTCTATGAAATATGGTATTTTGCCATCTAGAACAGGTACAAGATTTTCTTATTAGGAAGGTGTTAATGTCATTATTCTACTTCTGTGGCCCTTAACATCTTTTTAATTATTATACCTTGAAGAAAAACCTTTAAAATCAATTAAGAGTTACATGAAAATACAAAATCTAAATAAGAAAATAGGGGAATTGGCAGGTTAGTGAAAATGAATTCAGTTTGAAAGAGCACTAATTTTGTATGCCTGTTTTCCAATATTCTACAATATATTTGCTCTGTTTCAAATAAATTGGTTACTGAGTCCGAATGCTATTCCTAAGCAAAGTCCTTTCTGGATTAGGGAAAGATTTCAAAAGAAGCAATGGAATAGCAAAAATAACAAGAATGAGGTTTGGAGCCAGGAAAGTGCCTGGCTTGTTTTGGGGATTCTAGAATCAGCATGTGATTCTAGTGCAGTTAGACCATATGGTGTACTGTAGAGATGGTGGGCCAGGCTGTGAAAGGTACCAAAAGGCAGGGTGAGGAGGCTGGTGTTTATTTTGGTGGCAATGAGAAAGGAGACAATGGAGGTTTTTAAGCAGGAGAACAAATGACAAGAACAAATCTGAGTTGTAAAAGAACATGTGACAGTACAGTGGACCGTGTATTAGTGGAAAGGAGATTGAAAGTGGGGATGTCAGCGAGAACACTGCATTGGTTCAGAGATAGGGTGATATCTGCAGTCTGGAGTAGGGTTACAGGGGCTTAAGAGAACAAATGACAAGAACAAATCTGAGTTGTAAAAGAACATGTGACAGTACAGTGGACCGTGTATTAGTGGAAAGGAGATTGAAAGTGGGGATGTCAGCGAGAACACTGCATTGGTTCAGAGATAGGGTGATATCTGCAGTCTGGAGTAGGGTTACAGGGGCTTAAGAGAAATGGATGGATTTCACCCAATGTGATATAAAGAGCTGAGTTAAGAATGTGGAAAAGTCAAATCACCAATATTGCTTATTTATCATAATACTCATTTTAAAAAGATCCACATTTATTTAATACTTTTCATTACATTACATTTTTTTGTAGTTGATTAAATTTTTACTTCTCTTAGTATAAGAATAGTAAAAGAAGCTATAGAAAATTCCCTAAAATTATAACTTTGATTTAAATGTTACACATATACATTTATATATATAACAGATATGCATGCATAACACACCCACCCACACACATACACACACACACACACACACATACACATACCCCCATGCTTACATGCATACATTATGGGCAGAGTATCAAAACTGCAGCTACTTAAGAGAACAAAGTCATCTCCTAATTTTTAGAAGTTTCTTTTTACACTTAACTGATTTGGTTTTCTTAATTAGGAAATGCAACATATAACTTTTTTCCATATGGAAGACTTACTTACATACATATATATATATACACACACACACACACACACACATATATATATATCCACATATATATCTCTTTTAGGAGATGCCATCAGATTTACTTGGAAATACTAAAGAGAGAATGCTGAAAATGAATATTTGAAATAGAGATGTTTGCAAAAAGGTGTAATGGGAAATAACAAAGAGATAACTGAATACACTTGTATATGTAAACTATGTACAGAATTTCAAAAGCTGTATCTTTTTTTTCTTAAAAATTAATGTTAAGGAAAACTGACACAACATAGATACAAACAAGAGTAGATACCATTAAGTGTCACTGGTTGTTTTTATTTTATTTCCCTATTACTAAGATATATTGACTGATATTAATGGAAGTAGGCAATGCAAGGAATTAAAGAATCAAATAAATCATGATCATTTGTATTTCTTCATGTGTCATCTAAAGCATTAGGTGATAACAATATCTGATGAAGGTTCACTTTTAATTTGCTCAAGAGATAAAAAGCAAGAATAATTTGGAACATTATGTGTGCAGTAGTCCCTCCTTATCCGTGGGCAGTAAGTTCCAAGACCACTGTGGATGCCTGAAACTGCAGATAGTACTGAACACTATATATACTAAGTTTTTTTCCTATACTGTACACACATACCTATGGTAAACTCTAATTTATAAATTAGGCACAGTAAGTGATTAACAATAATAACAAATAATAAAATACAAGTTCTAACAAAATACTGTACTAAAAGTTATATGAATGTGAACAAAATATCTTATTGTGTCTACTCACCCTTCTTCTTATTGGGATTATGTAAGATAATAAATGCCTATGTGATGAGATGAAACAAGGTGAATGATGTAGGCATCGCGACATAACATTAGGCACTATTGACCTTCTAATGATACCTCAGCAGGGGAATCATCTGTTTCTGGATCATGGTTGATTGCAGGTAACAGAAAATGTGGAAAGTGAAACCATAGATTGGGGGGGGGGGCTACTACGTGTGTATTTTGCGTTCAATAAATGGTAAATATTATGCTGGCTACAGAGTATAAAACAATTGGTGGAATTCAGTTGATCCTTTCAATGATATTGTGTTCTAGTTATTGAGATCTTTGTATTCAAGTGACTGCATATAATATTCTGTAGTTGCTCGGCTGCAACCTTTGGAGCCTCCCAGGTTGAACAAAAACCAGCCTGTGTACTCATGGAGGACAGGGAGAGACCAAAGAAAGAGGCAGACCACTACACATTGGTAGGTGGCACGTTTAATAAGCAAGGGAGCTTAGTTGTGGACTTGACTAAGGCAGCCACAAAATAAGTAGATCTCTCTGAACCTATCCACCAGAATCTTTAAAGTTCATATAGAGGCCTTACCTAGGTTCAATGTACATGGTTGAGATAGTACCATCACCACACTTTTATCTCAAGGTTTTATCCTTGGGGCAGCTTCTGGGAGTAGGCAGGCAAGCAGAACATACACTCCAAGGATGGGAAGGGGCTGAGGAGCCTTTAAGTACTCACAACTAGCTTATAGGTCAAACCTGTGGTTACGTCTTATTGGTGACCTCCTCCAACAGTATGGCCAGTTGACAAAATATTGAGATAATTCCTCAACAGTTTTGATAAACAGCCACTTCCTCAAGTCCTGAGTGACCCATCACTACTTTCTCTCCACTATCTACCTTCTGGAAAGGACTTCAGTGAAAAGTATATAAAATATGGACTCCTGTTCAGCCATCCAACTTCCCCACATCTTGAAAGAATCATTTCTTGAAAGTGAATGAATACCAAGTAAATAAGGTCTGCGTTGGGAACAAATTTACCAGGTATAAAGAAGAGCAAGGCCACTGTCACTGAAGTATACTGATCAAGGCAAAGAATGACAAGGAGATCAGAGGAAGAGACTACTGGTTCAGCTCACTTAGGACCTCTTAGGACATGGTAAAGGGTTTTGATTTTATCATGTGTTAAATAAAACAGGCACAGGAATGTATAAATAAGAGAAAGAACAAGATCAATCTTACATTTTAAAATATTACGTAACGGGGTGCCTGGGTGGCTTAGTCGGTTGAGCTTCCGACGCTTTATTTTGGCTCAGGTCATGATCTCAGGATCGTGAGATTCAGCCCCTTAATGGGCTCCATGCTTAGTGTGGAGTCTGCTTGAGATTCTCTCTCTTCCTCTCCCTCTGCCTCTCCACCCCACCCATGTGCGCTCCCCCCTAAAATAAATAAATAAAAATAAAAATAGTAAATAACTTCTATATAGAGAATGGACCAGAAATTTCTCATTACAAATTCTTTTCTAGACTCATATAAGTTTTGAACTATTTAAGACCAATTGTCTGGTTACCTTCCACGTAAAACTAAGTTACCCAAATAATCAATAGTCACTCAATAACTAGCGACACAGCTGATTTTTAGGTCCAGTTTTGATAGCAAATGCTATTATATTAGAGTGGGAGGTTAGATTTAAAAGGATTATGTGTGTTAATCATGATAAAATAAAATGGTACCATGCCTCACAAAAATTCCGTCCACTGATCATACTTAGTGATTTCTCATGAAGAGTAAATGGGTTGTTTCTCACTTTTTTTCCTTCATTGTGCAAATGATTTCAAACCCAGATGGCTACACAGATGCAGTAAGTTATATCAAAGAGTGAAGTATAATCAGCGTAATATAATGAGAAGTGACTGGGGCAAATTGCCTATTTATGACCATGAAAGAAATCCAAGTATATTTTTAATACATGATAGGAGAAAAGAAATAAGTTTGTGTGCAGCTTCAGTTCATAACAATATAGTCACAAAAAATGACGACTGGAATGTTCATCCCTTGGTTTCTTAAATGCAACTGGACAATGCTTTAGGAAAGCTCTGCAAAGGAAGCTTTCAGCTCCAGAGAATAGGCAAGTGATGACTCCTGCGAAAATCATCTCATACCCGTGAAGAAACCGTATAGTCATAACCTCATAGAATTTTTCGGCAGTATGGAACTGTTCAGATAATTGAGTTCAAACCCTTTAGTGTTCAGGCAAAGTGACTGAAGATTTATGCCTCAGTATTCTCTATAATACACAATTTTGATTTGCTTTTCATAGGAACCAGTACATCTGAAAAAGCAGAGGATACTTGCATTAACTCTTCTAGTAAATATAAATGGAAGAAGAGGGTTTTCAAATAACATAAGAAATGATATTTAAAAATTAAATTCATGGGAAGAAATCTATTTAGTAGCCTGGTAAAATTCACAAAACATAATTTATGGGTAGCTAAATATATAACTGAGAGAAAATGTCAATAACCTTAAAATTTATTCACTAAATAATCTAAAAGTTCTTTATTATTTATTGAACATGAAAATCTGTATTCTTGTATTAAAGAGTATTGTGCATTTGCAACATGTAATACAAAGATTCATTCAAGAAAGCAAGATCAAGAGTCCCTTACCAGTTACAATGCCAATAAAAAAATTATCCTCACATTCATTGCAGAATACTACTTCATAGGATTGTTATGAGGACTCAGTAAGTAAAAATGCATTCAGAATTTAAAACAGGGCCAGGCTTATAATCACATTTGAGAATCTCTTTATTCCCAATAATATCAGCAAATGATATGCTGAAATATCTATTATATATGTAATTTTGTGATATGATTGTATATTTATATTTTAAAGTGATTTGAGCATAAAAGAAAAATCAATTCTTAGATTATCCAAGTCAGATATAAATGGTAATCTAAAGTCACTTCATTCATTTCAATCATTATTTGCCTTTATAAAATCTTTTAATGTATTCAGAAGTCATTTCATGACAGTATCTCATTAAGTCATAAGACCCTTTCTATGTAAATAGAAAATCTATTAGTATTTTCATTTTTTAGGTGAGGAAACTAGAGTTCAAATAACTCAAGTAGGGGGAGTCTATAATGACCCCAGAATCAGAACTCTGCTTCTGCCTTCAGTAGTCTATGCTGCAACTTAAGATGAACATATTCACAATGCTTCAGGTGAAACCCTTGGTATACAGTCCATTTATCGTATCTATCAGATTTTTGTACTTTGTGGTTAACTTTATCAAAATTCACATTATTCTGATTTGTTAGGAATAAAGATGACAGGAGAATAATTTCCTTAGGCATTTTTCAACATTTGGGAGGTCACTCAAGAGGTCTTATGTTGAATAGGTCCAGTTTTTGAACTGGATTCACTATTATGAAAATAGAATATCTTCAGAGAAAGCCTAGGACTGATTTTGATCACCTAACAATAGCATATCCTCCCATTCAATTCTTTAATTGACCTAAAACATATTGTGCAGCCTGTGGTCATAATGACCTTATTCTAGAACAGACATTTTCTAAAAAGAAGGAAAAAACTCATATTCTATCTGTACACAGTATAAAACTGTGGTATCTTGAAAAAGGAGAAAGTCTTTTGTTTTCTGTTGTTTCTGTTATGTATTATTCTGCTTAGAACCAGTAGAGCTAATATTCATATTTTTTTTTAGAGTTTTAGAAGAATTGCAGGGACATCCCAATTCATAAAAAGTGGAATTTTTATTAGCTTTGATTTTATTAGCATTTGATCCAGTTTCTCCCACTGGATGGGTCCATTTGCTATGTAAATAGAAGTTAGGGGTGTAGGCAAACAGCAAGTTCAGATTTTTCTATTCAAGGCAGCTCAAAGCTCAGTTTGCAGAATGATATTTTAGATCCTTCTTAGATAGCCTTGTAAGAGTGAAATCAGATTTTTACCAGGGTGAACTTTCACAAACTTTAAACTATGAGAAACAATTTCCTACTTAAACACCTGATATAGTAAAGAAATTTCAGAAAAGAAACACCAAACAAAACCATACTCTGAGACAAGCCAGTATATCAATGAACAATGAACAAAGCACATGGCCCGTCACTCATGATTCTCCCTCCCATCAAGAGGTCAGGTTCAGTGAGGTAGCTTCAGGGTCTTCTGTCAAAGTTGAAATATTTTTTCACAGATGTCTTGGACAATGTTCATTATATAACTTACTGAATCTATACTAGAGTTTGATATTGAAAGCACAAGAAAAAGAAAATCTTCCAGTTAGAAAGATAAAGAACAATAGGAGGGCTAAAATGTTGAATCTGTCTTTTTATTAATAGGAGAAAATATAACAAAATAAAAATCCTTATTATATTAAGTTGTAAAAAAAATACACTGTGTATAATATAGTCTTTAAAAATACTGTCTTTACCCAGTTTTGAAGCCCTGGCGTGGCTGGTTAGTTCCCTTACTTGAGTGGCCAATTAAACCTACACCCAACCTGTCTCTGATCAGGCTTTCAATCTATACACACCTTAATCAGCCCAAGCCAGGCACCAGCACTTAGGGATAGCCAACCTATGTCCCAGAGCCTGGGAAATTATTCAAGTAGCCAACCCACACCCTGCTTGCAATACATACACTGCTGCCTACAGTTCCAGCTTGCTGTTACCTTGTTCTCAGGTACAATCCCCTCTGTGACCTTGCCTGGCAGCTTTCTCTCTTTTGGGGCTGTAAATAACAAAAAAATTCTGCCTTTCAGCTATCTGAGTGTCATTGCATTGTACCTTACCATCAAACAAATCTTTACATCTTATAAAGCATTGTGATATAGTATAATGATTACTGGACCAGGCTACAGAATGCATAAATTCTAATGAAAGCTCTGTCACTCATTAGCTAGATGATGCATTGCAGATATAACACCCCGATTTAAATTATCCTCACTGAGGCCACATTCTGTGAGGGAGAGGTAGTGGTTATTATTGCTTTGACTACAATTATCTGGTGGAAATCGTCTCGCCCTAATACACAGAGTGAGGTTTCTTAAATTAGTCTATTTAAATATACATGCACACATACATACATTTAGTGAAAAGAATATATACATTTTAATATATTTTTAAATAAGTTCATAGTTTCTGAAAATTTAAGTATCAATGAAGTGGAAGAATCTTTATCCAGAGATTTTATGAAGTTAAGAATACAAGAATGATTGAATCGAAACTACTGAAAACATCTAAATATACTTTAAACTACAGTTAATTTATGTACAATATTAAATGTAAACGTATTGTTAATTTCTAATTTTTTCCCTACAAAAAACCTTATAAAAACTGTTAGTTAAGTGTGGCCCATAGACTATATTTATCCTGATTCCCTCAGTCTTGAACTTTTCCATGTACTTCCTAGATTCTGATGATGCTTAAGTTTTCATATCACAGATAGCCCATTTGGTGATGCTTTCTGATTCTGAGGTATTAACATACTTTTAAAAATGTTCAGCTGATTCTAAAAAATTTATTTTAACAACCCAAAACACCTATCAAGGGTTTTGTTTAGTTTTCCTTCCCTTTGTATAAGCAAAAAAAAAAAAAAGGCTTGAAGTAAATCTGTTACTCTGAGGTAATTACTTCCCTATTTCTTCATAGAGATAGATGCCATTGTTTTCTAATTCCTAGTAATTTAAGTATTCTATGCTCAGGCCTACTGCCTTTGTGTTCTGCCTGTGGAAGGGCTGCTTTATTACTCTCCACTTGCCATAAAAAATAATAATTTGCACATTTAATATATACTGAGAAAATAATTGTTAAAATAAATATTAAGACAATGACACTCCCTTTATAAATATATATTCTTGTGCCTTCATAAATAAGAGCTAGCACCAGCAATCCTTATAGTTTACTGTTTCTTTTTTCAGCATTAACATCACATGGTTTATTTTGCTCAAACTCTAAGTGCTCTCAATTCTTTGAGCCTTGCTTTATTCATTCGTAAAACTGCTTTTGCCTTGAAGGTGTTTCCTAAGCCAGGTAAATGGTAGCCTCTGATTTTCATGATTTCACAGGGCCCAAGACCTACCTAAGTAATTTAACTTAATAAGAATCAACTACTTTAAGCTGATACCTCTATATAGATACACAACCAGTGCAGTGGGAGCTAGAAATAAATACCACTTCATATGTTCCAAGAAATATTGAGTTGATGATTTTGTTAAAAATGGTCCCAGACCTTTAGTGTCTTTTTGGGTCTGACAGAAGCAAGCACAGATTTTCTCAGGCCTCACAAACTATCTGTAGATAAAGCCTGAGGAAAAATGAGTAACTCTCTCTCATACATACACGGACATACCTCACACACATTACAATATACACACAAATACAAATTACAAAATACACAAAATAGTAGAATAAAACCTGATAAAGACTTCAGATAAAGGAATTATTAGACACATAATTAAAATATCTCAGAAATAATAGGAGCTTGAACATGAAGATTACATACATAAAACATAATGAACCAAAGAGTTCTATAAATTAAATAAAATAAGATAAAAATAAAATAAAACAAAATAAAATAATTGAAATGTGAAATACAGGGTAGAAGGAGTACCTGGGGGGCTCAGTCAGTTAAGCATCTGTTCTTCGTTTTGGCTCAGGTCATGATCTCTGGGTTGTGAGATCGAGCCTGCCCTGTGTCAGACTCTGTGCTCAGTAGGGAGCCTGCTTGAGATTCTCTCCTTTTCCCTCTGTCCCTCCCTCTCTCTTTCTCTCAAATAAGTAAGTAAGTAAGTAAGTAAATAAATAAATAAATATTTTTTAAAAAATCCAGTGTATGAGTTTAACCACAAATTGGCACTTCAGGAGAGAATAGTAAACCAGAAGATAAATAGATAGAAATTATGCAGAATGCATCAGCGAGATTTAAAAAAAATGGTAGACATGAACAAAGTCTTAAGACACATGGATGACAGAAGTTATGGAAAGACAAAAAGTTATTAAGTCACAGATATCACTGGAAAATATTCAAGCCAAGAGTTTTCCACAAGGGATTGAGTAAAATAATTTATATATTCACAGAGTCCAGTGAATCAAGGTAATATTAATAAAAAGGAATCTAGACTTAGACACATCAAGGTAATGATTTAAAACACTAAATATTAATAGAAGACCTTACAAATAGCAAAAATCAATGGCAGATTAACTTCAGATGTGCAAAAATAAAACTGATACACAATTTTAAGAGTAACATTGAAGTTAGTGGAATAATATAATGAAATTGTGGAAAAGTAAGTATATGATGTTTATATAGAATGTTATACCTAATGATAACCTTAAAGAATTAAGGACAATAAAGATATAGTTTCAAAATCAAAGCAGGGTTGGCCCCCAGCAAACCTTCAATAATGGAAATTCAAAATGGTGTATTAGAAGAAAAAGGAGAAAGTGATACTAAATGGCAGTTCCGTGATTGAAAAAATAAGGGAACCAACAAATTAGTAAAAATATATCTAAATTCAAAATTACATTACTTTTATTTTTTAAAAAAAGCATGATGAAATCAATGATGTAAAATAGGTCTAAAATACATGACTGCAGTAATATTTAATTGGCATGGATGACGGATCTTAAAGTGTCTAAAGAAATTTCTAGAGTTTAGGTGGGCAATAAAAATGTTAAATGATATCAGAATGAGTACAGAATAGGTACTAACATTTATATCATATATAAAAGAATTATAATGAATATATTAAGTTCATAAATACTAGAGAAAATTTGTAGAATAAGAAAAAAAGTCCAAAAAACTAAGAAAAGAGAAAAGTACACATTAAAAAAATGTAGGAAAAAATAAGAAGAACAAAATAAGATGGTGGAAATAAATCTAAATATCTGTGGTTACAATAAATCCAAATGGAGCAAATATTCTTTTGAAGATAAATATATTCATGTTGGACAAAGAGAGAAAGCAATTGTACATAGTTTAAAGTAGAGACACCAAAATACTAAGAACTCAAAGCTTTAAAGGCAATGGCTATCAAAAATTATAACAGATCATTACTAACCACATTTTCAACTTTTATTTGTTTAAAAGTATAAAAGATGCTTCTTCAAAAAAAAGATGCTTCTTTTATAATATGGGCTTAAAAACTCTAATGGCATTTTTTTTTCAGTCTAACTCTGTGGTGTTTCATATATTATACGTTGTCATTTTCCTGAACATTTTGTGCTTCATATTTCCCTTGGAACTCTACAATTTGTGGTTAATATTTTAAGGCATAGAATGAAGGTATGTTATTCCAGAAAGTAATCTGAATTTATTTCTATTAAGCTCCTACAGACATATTTTTACCTAAATTATTAACTGTTTATTATTTGGACCATCTAAATACGTAATTTTTGTCTGCAAACCTATGTAAGGCATCTTCTATGGTAACAAAATTAATTTGTTTTCCCTCTTCAATGAGCTCTGAAGTTCCAAACAAGCATTTCTGAGTGTGAATGCAGATACCTAAGGTGAATGTGAAGGTACAGATTTATTTCTAGTTTTGCCCTTATATTAAAGACACAGGTCTTTGGGATTTCAGCCAAGTGGGGTCATAAGGACCCCCTAGTTTGGCATACACTAGGCTTAGTATTCTTTCCCCTGAGTACAAGGCAACCACTTCAGCAAATGTTCTTAACTCAAATGGTGCCCTGTCTTCTCAGTAATTTCACTTAAGAGTTGATTTAAAAGTACAAAAATACAAAAAACAATATATTTATTAAATGCCATAATGAAATCCAAAATAAGAAAGAACTTAATTATAAACTGTAGGTAATTAATTATAGATCATTCCCATCGATAATACAACACATTCACAATAGTCTAAATATATTCAATTATGTTTAAAAGTTTGTATTTTTATAAAAAAGAATTCATACTATTTCAATATGTAAAATAAATAAATGTATGTAAAGTAGTTCCCAAAAAAGAAAAAATAAATTGTAATTGGAATAACCTACCAGGACACTCAATTTTGCTCTATGGAGCTGTTCATAGATACAAGATAAAGTTTACCTTTAAAGAATAACTGACCCTCATAGCTTAAATCAAGAGAAATGTTTATTATTTTACCCCCTAGGAAAATTAGATTTTATTTTGAAAACAGTCAAACACATATGGGATGATTTTTGCCTCTTTTTATCACTGAAGTCCAATACAGATTGGAGCCTCTGTATAATTGCCTATCTTTCCTCGAAATAGAATTGTGTGTGGTTCTACTGTTAAGAATCTCTTTACACCCTAGATATATTTTTATCTATAAATCTACAACTGGCACTAACTTTTGACTTAAAATTTTCTGCCCTTCTCCCTTGCTGATTATTAGAAGTAATGTAATTGATACCTGTCTATTTTAATACTAGGTTAGGGAAACATACTTTTAATATAATTTTTAAAAAATCAACTCTTATTACAATGCATTCTTTGAAACTGGGTGCAGGATGCAAATCTTCTTGCAACCATGAAGCCAGTAGTCTTCTTAAATTTAGTAGTTTCTAAGATTCTATAATCTAGAATACCCTATAATCTAGAATACCCAACACAACATTGGAAATTTAAGGAAGCCAGCCTACTATTGGTAGTTTGAGGAGAAAATGCATGATTTAACAATAATATCATTTTGGTGGTAGGGTTACAGTAATTTTTTCACTTTCTGTTTCTAAATTTTTAAACAATTGTCAAGGGTTATTTTTTCCAGAAGAAAAATTTATTAAAATTTAAAAAATAATTACAAAAAAGAAACATCTACAATTTTAGATTTTTAAGAGTATTGAATGAAAATGAAAACTTTCCATTTTTCTTAATTGATCTAATAGAGAAATTGTTCAATTTAATAGTAATAATGTATTGGGTAATTATAGCTTATAGATAAGTGAAATAAATGAGAGCAGTTATAAAGGATGTCAGGGGGGATTGAGAATGCTGTTTAGGGTACTGTGAAGCAGTTGAGTGTTACTGGAAAATGGATGTAGATTAGTTGTAAATATATAATGCAAAGTCTAGGACTATCACTAAAAAAAAAAAAGAAATACAGTTAATAAAAAAGAGCGAAAAAGGAATCATAAAATACTCAGTTAAAACCAGAGAAGGCAGAAAAGGAGGGGAAAATGGGGGAAAAAATGAACAAGTACAATGAATAGAAAACAGTTACCAAAAAAGGAAATATAAATCCAACTGTATCAATAATCATGTTCAATGGAATGGTCTAAATAGACCTATTAAGAAACAGAGACTGACAGAGTAGGCTAAAAACAAACAAACAAAAACCCCAACAACTCAACAATATGTTGTCAAAAAGAAACCCATTTTAAATATAAAGACACAGATGGATTTAAAGTAAAGGGATAAAGAAATACATAGCATGCCAATGCTAATCAAAAGAAAGCTGGAGTAGCAATATTAATTTCAGACAAAGTTGACTTCAGAGCAAGGAAAAGTTTCAGTTTTTAAAGAGGGCCATTACATATTTATAAAACGTCAATCCTCAAGAAGACATAACAATTCTTAATGTGAATACACCTAATGATGTAGTGTCAAAATACATCAGTTAAGAACTGGTAAAACTGCAAGAAGAAATATATAAATTTACCATTAGAGTTGGATATTTCAACATACTTCTATCAGAAATTGATGGATCCAGTAGGCAGAAACCCATAAGGAATTGAACAGTTTTATATTTGTCAGGGTTCTCCAGAGAAACAGAAACAATAGAATATAGAGAGAAGATTTATTATATAAATTGGCTCATGCAATTATGGAGGCTGAGAAATCCCACAGTCTGCCATCTGCAAACTGGGGAACCAAAAAAGAGAGTGGTTTAATCCATTCGCACTACAAAAGGTGGAAAAGGGGCAAGGACAGAAGGGGCAGGTTCAAATCCAAAGGCTGGAGAACAAGGAGCACCAATGTCTGAGGGCAGGAAAAGATGTATGTCCTAGCTAAAGCAAAGAGAACAAATTCACTCCTTCTGCTCTTTTGTTCATTTGGCAAAATACATCATATATGTCTTCTGCCAAAATAAATCCTTAAAAGCTATCAACAGAAACATGCTTCATTGAAAAAACAAATTTTATTTTTTATTTTTTTTAAGATTTTATTTATTTATTCGACAGAGAGAGAGACAGCCAGTGAGAGAGGGAACACAAGCAGGGGGAGTGGGAGAGGAAGAAGCAGGCTCCTAGAGGAAGAGCCTGACGTGGGGCTCGATCCCAGAACTCCGGGATCACGCCCTGAGCCGAAGGCAGACGCTTAACCGCTGTGCCACCCAGGCGCCCCCATTGAAAAAACAAATTTTAAACAACAGTGACATTTCGAGCTGAATGCTCAAAATCTTATATTTATATGAAATGTAACTTTTTAAAATTTTAGAATAACTTGATATGAGTTTGGTATGAGTGACCACGTCCCTTAATTTTTTATCTTAACTCATGAAAAAATCTACCCTATCAACTCTTAAGACTACTGATTCTCTTTCTTATCTGTTATATTTATGTACTTACTCTAAGAATTGTAATGCTTTTGCTCCAACAGAACAATATATTTAATGATCAAGAAAAGAGCATGGGCATATTAATAAGTGAAAATCCAACTAGGTTTTTTGTAAATATAGAAATAAGAAGGTTTAGATCAAATGAGATTATGCATATTAACATTTTCTGACAATATTATCAGAGTTCTGTCTGTTTTGCTCAATAGTGTATCCTCAGTTCCCAGATTAGTGCCTGGCATATTGTATGTACACAATTAACTTATGTTGAATGAGTTGATTATTTATCAATGTCTGGCAATATTAGCCATTTTAATATTGATTTATGTACTACATGATAATGTATATATTGTAATGTCTAATATATTGGTTAAATCACATGAAATTGTGAAAATGTTATCTCTTTTGACATTTGGTACATATGTTATCAATAGGTTGGGTTATGTATTAAAATAATGATATGTAGTAACCATAAAGTTATGTTAAAGTGACTATTTTGGGTTCCTGTAAAGAAAATAACAATGTATTATGTTCAAATTATGGATTTTCCCTCCTCTGTTGTGTGCCAGACATTTATAAGATTATAGTTCCAGTTCTACATTTCTGAGCCCTATCTCTAAACTTTTCAATGATCTGCCATTTTAAAAGCTTCCACAATCAAGTTCGGAAAATAGACCATGAGAGACTGCTTGATGTTTGCTGGCCATCCAGAAAATGGGCCTCCAAGAATTGGAGGCTAATCAAGGCCCAGTAAACTACACAAATATCATGGTAAGAGTTATTGGTGACCGTGCTTTCTTCATGTTAATCTAAGAAAAGATAAATTCACTTAACAAAGACAGTGATTGAACCATAAAAAACATAAGCCTAAAAAGGCAAAGAGAGGGATGAAGAGCATCCAGTTTCTTGATTCAAGTTCTTGCTGATGTCATATTTTGTTCCCCCTCTTTTAATAAGATTTCTCCACATCCTCATAATAAATTATGCCTTTATCCTTAGGCTGAAGTTGGTTTTCTTTATTTGAAATCAAAACAGTTCTAAGTTTTTGTCATATCAAATAAAAAATAAAGCATAATGGAGCCTGAAGGATATTAATTAATTATACTCCCCTATATCTACTTTGTTCTTTATCTGAAAGCTACCTAAAATAGTGTTTTAATTATTCATTGATTAGTTCTTTGTTATAAAATACACCACCAAGAAAAAAATTCTATATAAAAGTGCTCTAGCTTTAAATAAATCACTGCAACTGGTATATTAAAAAGTAGAGATGTTTATCTTAGTTCATATTAAAATTCAGTATTAAAATTTTTTCTCATGGAACATGAATGATATGCATGTGTATGCAAAAGTGACTATTGAGACATATCATTAAAATTGCAGTAACAATGTTATTTGTTATGATAGATCATAACTTCTGCTTTCTAAGCTAGTCAATGGCCAAAGAATCAGGAAATTCACAAGTCAAGGAAGAGAGTTTAGTTTTATTATTTCTGAACGATTAATAAGAGAAGTAAATTCAAAGAAAAAATAATTAAATCATGGAAATTACAGAGAAAAGTGTATGATAGACATATTTTTTAAAAATCTGTGCAAAAACAACACAACAACAACAAAACAAACCTAGTATATAGGGATAAACCTAGTGTATGTGGGATAGAGTTTGAAACTACACCCACACAATTTCTTAAGAAGCAAAATTTAAGGATTTTTCTACCTAATGGATTATCCCCAGATGAGGAATTATACAGCCTATATAGCTGGGTAAAGATATGAAATATAAAATTTTATTCAAGTAACTGCCAATAGGTAATAACCAAATATAAGGAAAGAGTTAGTATTTATTTGATTATCAAATGGAATTGTAGACAACTTCTATCTTTAATTTTTACATTCATTTTAATTTTAATACTGCTTTGCAATAAAGTAACATATATAATATATATATATACATACATATAAATTTAAATCACAAAATAGCACCAGAAGGAAAAAACAAAACATGGAATGCCAGTTTTGTGTTGGTTTGTTGTTTTGTTTTGTTTTTACAACTCTGCCACTTTTTGTTGTATCCTTTCTTATAAGTACAGAACTGAGAGTCAGAGGTTTGTTTGTTTGTTTTCCTAGAGTACAAACTAGTAAAGAGCAAAACCAGGTGGAAAAACACATTTATAATTTCAAAAACCATGATGATTAAACTGCAAATCTCAATGCTTGGAAAGTGAGCTTATCCAACTTTGGACATTTTAATATTAATTTATGGTAGAATCAGAAGAAAGTGGAAAAAAATCTAAAAAAAAAATAGAAGGTAAAAGTAGGATGCAGGACCTTCACCATATTTCTGATTGAGTACAAGGAAACAAGCCTTGAAATATGTTGTAGTCTTACATATTATTTCATTAGCATCATTTTATAAATTGACAGTGTTTTAATTTCCTAGGCTGAGGTTTTATTTTCTTTAAATTCTTTTGTTTTGACAAATCTACGGGATTCTGATTTATTCAAATTCCACGTGCTTTGCTATCAAGATCTTTACATCACTGCAAATACCAAAGCAAAAAAAAAAAAAAAAAGCCAGAGAAAATCAGTCGCAAAATGGAGTCTGCAAATTCCTTCAGAATATTTGAATATAATTATATTTAATATAAAGACAGATACTAGTTTCAGCTGCCATATTTATGGTAAAAAAATCATGAACCATTATTGTCTACTTGGTAATAATAAAAAACAAAAGCATATCTAAACAAACAAAACATTTCTTTAAGTTATATAAAAAGACTTTTTATCAGCTTTATAATTTAATTACAATTGTCTATGTATCTATCTAGTGTTATATTAGTATTGAAACATGCTATTTCTATCGAGTAGTTTTTCTTTGAATTTCATTGGACAGAAGCTACTCTACATGTGATTGAAAGCTATATTGTGTTTAACAACAGACACTAATTGAATTCATTTTGGTCCCTAGCTGTGCTTCATAACATTTTTAGTTTAGTTTAGTTTTATTGGTTTGGTTTGGTCTACCTTTTTTTATCTGTTTATTTATAAAAAGGAAATAAGGCTATTTGCACAAGTTCCATAATAATAGCTTACGTCCAAGTTTTCAGGGGACAACAAAAATGAGTTACCTCCTAAGGCATTTTAGTGTGTCTACTGAACATATATTCTTTTCCGTTTGCTCTTCAGAGTTTACCACAGAATTTATCATTACTTCCTACTTTTACCTTCTTTTAAAAAGAATTTCTATAGACCCGCAAACTTAGAAACACTAATGCTAAACTCTAATTTGTGATGTCTTTATAGCTGATATTGCTTTACCACTTAACATTATCTATAGCATACTGAGAAAACTCTTTTAAGATAAAGCTTCTATAGCAAATCTGAGTTTCATGCATATAGGGGTGAACGGCACCATCCTTCAGCTTTGTCTGGAGTTTAATTTACTATGGATGTCAGATTGATGGCCATCCAAAGGACATGCTGAGATTTTTGATTCACTTCTCTGATTTTTGTTTGTTAATAAATTATTTGACAGCATCCTGCTAAGTAGCAAAATTTGTAACAACTTTCAGATAGGTGTTGCCAAAAATGATTTTTGAGTGCATGTAGTTTTCATCTGTTGTAATTTAGTACATGACCTTTGTTTTCTTAAGGATATTAATCTATAGCACTACATTGTTAAAAATGACTCATGATACTATGTATACCTTCTTGGGTGTGATTCTGGGGAAAATATTTGTAGATTATAGCAATTTTTATAAAGATAATACCAAAGTCTTACAATGAAGTGTTGAGGAGGCAGTATTTCCAGGAGATAAGAAGTGTATCGAATAACAAATACTGAATCTTTACTTAAATTTGTCTTATGTTATATCCTGAAAAAACACAAGCAAATATAACCTTTTGCTGCTCAGTTACCAATGGGCTAGGGAGAATATCATTATCATCATCATTTTTCCCAATCCTCACCAAAAATAACATGTCTTTAATGATCCACAGTAGGTTGAATTATTTGTTTTGTTTGTTTGTTTGCTTTATGGATTTTTTTCTTCCAGCTTTATTGAGATATAATTGACAAAAATGTTGTGCAGGTTTAGGTGTACAACATGAGAGAGAATATTATTAATGATTTTCCCACCTGCTTTTATTTCTTTTTCTTTTTTTTAAATTTTAATTCCAGTATAATTCAAGTACAGTGTTTATTAGTTTATTGTGTATGATATAGTGATTTAACAATTCTATACATTACACAGTGCCCATCAAGATAAATGGACTTAAAAAACCCTTCACCTGTTACCTATCCCTTCACCCAACTCCCCTCTGGTAACCACCAGTTTGTTCTCTACAGTGAAGAGTCTGTTTTTTGGTTTATGTCTTTTTTTCTTTGTTTACTTGTTTTGTTTCTTAGATTCCACATATGAGTGAAATAATAAGGTATTTGTCTTTCCCTGACTGACTTATTTTGCTTAGCATAATACTCTCTATATCCATTTTTTTGTTTTGTTTTTAAAATATTTTATTTATTTATTTGTCAGAGAGAGAGAGAGAGCACAAACAGGGGGAACGGCAGGCAGAGGGAGAAGCAGGCTCCCTGCTCAGCAAGGAGCCTGATGTGGGACTCCATCCCAGGACCCTGGGATCATGACCTGAGCCAAAGACAGACACTTAACAGACTGAGCCACCCAGGCGTCCCTAGATTCATTTGTTACAAATATATATATATATATATATACACACACACATATATATATATTCCTATATATATATATATATATTCCTTTATATATAAAAAATAGCATTATTTACCACACCCAAGATATGGGTGTGGTAAATAATGCTGCATATTCCATATTTTGGGTATTGTAAATAATGCTGCAATAAACAGTGGTGCATGTATCATTTCAAATTAGTGTTTTCATATCCTTTGAGTAAATACCCAGTAGTGAAATTACTGGATCATATGGTAGTTCTATTATTAATTTTTTGAGGCATGGCCATACTGTTTTCCATAGTAGCTGCACCAGTTTGCATTCCCACCAACAGTTCATGAGGATTCTTTTTTCTCCACATCCTCACCAACACTTGTTATTTCTTATCTTTCTTATCCTAACCCTTCTGACAGGTGTGAGGTGATATTTCTTTGTGGTTTTCACTTGCATTTCCCTGAAGATGAGTGCTGTTGAGCATCTTTTCATGTGTCTGTTGGCCACCTGGATGTCTTTTTTGGAGAAATGTCTGTTCATGTCTTCTGCCCATTTTTTAATTGGATTATTTGGGTTCTTTGGTGTTGAGTTGTGCAAGTGCTTTATATATTTTGGATACTTAACCCTTTATCAAATATGACATTTGCAAATATCTTCTCCTATTCCATAGGTTGCCTTTTATTTATTTTTTTAGTTTGTTTTTATTTAAGTTCAATTAGCCAAGGTACAGTATATCATTGATTTTTGATATAATGTTCAATTATTCTTCAGTTCAGATGCCTTTTAGTTTTGTTGGTTGTTTCCTTCGCTATGCAGAAGATTTTTATTTTGGTGTTGTCCCAATAGTTTATCTTTGCTTTTGTTTTCCTTGTCTCAGGAGACATATCTAGAAAAATGCGGCTATGGCCGATGTCAGAGAAATTACTGTCTTTTCTCTCTTAACAGCATTTTTATGGTTTCAAGCCTCACACTGAGGTCCTTAATCCATTTTGAGCTTATTTTTGTGAATAGTTTAAGTAAGTGGTCTACTTTCATTTTTTTTTCATGTAATGATACTGTTTTCCAAACACCATTTGTTGAAGAGATTGTCTTTTCTCCCATTGCATAGTTTTGCCTCCTTTGTTGAATATTAATCGATCATATAATTGTAGGTTTATTTTGGTGCTCTCTATTCTGTTCCATTGATCTCTGTGTCTATTTTTGTGCCAGTACCATAATGTTTTGATTACTCCAGTTTTGTTGTATATCTTGAAATCTGGAATTGTGATACTTCCAGTTTTGTTGTTCTTTTTCAAGATTGCTTTGGCTATTTGAGGTCTTTTGTGGTTCCATATAAATTTTAGGATTATTTGTTCTACTTCTGTGAAAAATGCATTTGGTATTTCGATAGGGATTTCATTAAATCTGTAGATTGCTTTTGGTAGTGTGGACATTTTAACAATATTTGTTCTTCCAATCCATGAACATGAAATATCTTTCCATTTTTTTGTGTTTTTTGTTCAAATTCCTTCATCAATGTGTTATAGTTTTCAGAGCACAGTTGTTTCACCTACTTGGCTAATTTAATTCCTAGGTATTTTATTATTTTTGATTTAATAACAAATGGGATTGTTTTCTTAATTTCTCTGATACTTCATTATTAGTGCATAGAAATGCAACAGATTTCTGTATATTGACCTTGTATCTTATACCTTATTGAAATCATGTATCAGTTCCAACAGTTTTTTGGTGGAGTCTTTAGGATTTTCTATAGTATCGTATAATCTGCAAATAGTGAAAGTTTTACTTCTTCTTTACCAATTTGAATACATTTTATTTCTTTTTTGTTTTCTGATTGCTGTGACTAACATTCTGGAACTATGTTAAATAAGAGTGGTTAGAGCGGATATTCTTGACTTGTTCCTGATCTTAGGGAAATAGCTCTCAGTTTCACCATTGAGTGTGATGTTAGCTGTGGGTTTTTCATATATGGCCTTTATTACATTAATGTATGTTCCCTCTAAACCTACTATGTTGAGAGTTTTTTATCATGAATGGATGTCATACATTTACCGCTTTTTCTACATCTATTGAAATGATCCAGTTTTTATCCTTTCTCTTGTTGATACAATGTATCATATTGATTTATTTGTGAATATTGAACTACCATTGCAACACAGGAATAAATCCCACTTGATCATGATGAGTGACTTCTTTAAATGTATTGTTGGATTTAGTTTGCCAATATTTTGTTGAGGATTTTTGTATCTATTTTCATCAGAGATATTGGCCTGTAGTTTTGTCGTTGTTGTTGTTTTGTTTTTTGTTTTGTTTTTTTGTGGTGTCTTTATCTGGTTTTGGTATTGGGTTAATGGTGACCTCATAGAATGAATTTGAAAGTTTTCCTTCCTCTTCTATTTTCTGGAATAGTTTGAGAAGAATAGGCATTAACTCTAAATGCTTGGTACAATTTACCTGTGAAGCCATCTGGTCCTGGACTTTTGCTTGTTGGGAATTTCTTTTTAAGGTTTTATTTATTTATTTGAGAGAGAGAAAGAGACCAAGAGAGGGCACACACACAAGTGGGAGGAAGGACAAAGGGAGAAGAACAAGCAGCCTCCCCGGTGAGTGTGGAGCCTGACTCGGGGATTGATCCCAGGACCTCGAGATCATGACCTGAACTGAAGTCAGATGCTAACTGACTGAGCCACCCAGGTGCCCCTGTTGGGAGTTTTTTGATTACTGATTCAATTTCCTTTCTGATAACTGGCCTGTTCAAATTTTCTGTTTCTTTCCGACTGAATTTTGGGAGGGAGGTTATATGTTTCTAGGTATTTATCTGTATCTTCTAGGTGTCCAATTTGTTGGCATATAATTTTTCATAATATTTTCTTATAATCTTTTGTATTTCTGTGTTATTGGTTGTTATTTCTCCTTCTTTCATTTCTGATTTTGTTTATTTGAGTCCTATTTAGTCCAATTATCCTAATTGATAAACTTTTAGCCAGTCTGGCTAAACACTCTTGTGTTTTCATTTTCATTATACTCCATGTATGTCTTTCTTTCCTTTTTGATTTTGTGGTTGATCCATTCATTGTTTAGAAGCATGCTATTTAACTTCCATGTATTTGTGTTCTTTCCAGATTTTTTCTTGGGGTTGATTTCATAGTGTTGTGGTCAGAAAAGATGCACAGTATAACTTTGATCTTTTTGGATTTTTTGAAACTGGCTTTGTGGCCTAACGTGATCCACTCTGGAAAATGTTCTATGTGCACTTGAAAAGAATTTGCATTCTGCTGATTTAGGATGGAATGTTGTGAATATATCTATTAGATCCATCTGGTCCAATGTGACATTCAAAGCTACTGTTTCCTTGTTGATTTTCTGTTTGGATGATTTGACCATTGATGTAAGTGGGATATTAAATTTCCTTACTATTGGGGTGCCTGGGTGGCTCAGTTGTTAAACGTCTGCCTTTGGCTCAGGGCGTGATCCCAGAGTCCTGGGATCGAGCCCCACATCAGGCTCCTCCGCTGGGAGCCTTTCTTCTTCTTCTCCCACTCCCCCTGCTTGTGTTCCTTCTCTCACTGGCTGCCTCTCTCTCTGTCAAATAAATCAATAAAATCTTTTAAAAAAATAAAGTTCCTTACTATTATTGTATGGGTATTGATTACTTTATTTATATTTGTTAATAGCTACTTTATGTATTTGGCTGTTCCCACGTTAGGTGCATAAATATTTACAATTATTCTATCTTCTTGTTGGAGCGTTCCCTATATGATTATATAGTGTTTTTGTCTCTTGTTACAGTCTTTGTTTTAAAGTCTATTTTGTCTGATATAAATATTGATATGCTTTCTTTTCTTTTCCATTTCCATGACAATTTTTTTCTCTCTCTCTTCACTTTCAATATACATGTGTTTTTAGTCTGAAATGAGTCTTTTGTAGGTAGCATATGGATGGGTCTTGCTTTTTTATCCATTCCATCACCCTATGTCTTTTGTGTTTTTTTTGTCTTTTTTTTTTTTTAAAGATTTTATTTATTTATTTGAGATTGAGTTTCTTCAAACCGGAAATGAAATCTTTCACTAATGATGTTGGCTAACGTTTATGTCAAGTTAACATTCAAGAGAGGTATTATATAATTATCACTTGATAACCAATAAGAAATTATGGCTATGAACTGTGGTTTATGAAATTATTGTTACAGTCTTTGTATTAGTTTGTAGGTGTGCCATAACAAAATCCTTCAGATTGGGTGGCAAATATCAAGGTGTTGGCAGGTTTGATTTTTCATGAAGTCCCTTTCCTTGACTTGCAGGTGGCTGCCTTCTCACGATGTCCTCACATGGTTTTTTCTCCATGCACACATATCCTTGAGATTTCTTCCTTTTCTTAAAATGATATCAGTTGCGTTGGATTTGGGCCTTCCCATATGATCTCATTTAACCTTAATTACCAAAAGTCCTTATCTTTGAATACAGTTATGTTGGAGCTTAAAACTTCAACATATGAATTTTGGAGGAGCGCAATCCAGAACATAGCAGTTGGTATATAAATATTATATTTATGTATGCATAAATATTATGTATATGATATATATATATATATATATATACACATGGTATATGGTTGATCTACATATATATGGTATATACATATGTCAAGGGAGATTATAAATACATATTCATTATTTATTTTTTATTTTATTCTTGTTTTTCATTGAAATAGATGTTTTCATTCATATGGAGTTATTTAGTGATTATTCTGATTAGAAAATCTCAAAAACCTTAATAGATTTATCACATAAAGAAATATTTTCCTTTTATATGTCCCACAGATGTTAATTTCACTACATAATCACCGATATCCAAGTAACTTGATATTTTTAAATAAATATAGCAAAAATATCTTCTTAAATGTTGGTGTGAAACTAGATTGACAGATTTAATGCAATTCTCAGAATTTCACCTTGAAAGAGATGTGCAACTAGAAATTCAAAATAATTTCAGTAACAATATTCTGAGAAAAAGGGACTGCCAAAAAAACCCCAAATCTGGACTTAGATAAGGAGAAATTTTATTCAAAAGTATTATCTCAGTCACAGAGAGAGACAGAATAGGGAGAGTGCTCTGACCTGATCTACAAGAATCTCAAAGGGCAGGCAAAAAAGAATTTTCTTTAATAGGGATGCATAAATGAGGCCAAAAAACAAACAAACAAACAAAAAACAAACCCCAAAACCCACCACCACCACCAAAAAGAAAACAGGTATGGGGGAGTAGGATGGGACAGTGGCATGATTGGACAGTTGGGCAGGAAATTTCTTTCCCTGAGGTCAGCCTATTCTCAAGAGTGCCCATAAGGAGAGTTTGTTCCATATTCCACTCTGACCCAGACTGCGGCTTGGTCAATGTTCAAGAGCTTGTGACAAGGGAAAGAAGCGTAACTAAACATTACTTAGGTCAAATTTGCAGGTGTTTTGTTGAGGTTGGTCAGTGAGTACAAAGAGTCAAACAAAATACTTATGAGGCAAAAAGAATCTGGTGTTCTGTGTCTGGCCTTGTCATGTGTTTATCTAAGTCCTATGGGGCTCACCTTTGAGCTGAGTCTTTTCTCAGAACACAAAGGGATAGAACATTTTCTGAAACTTTGCTGTTTTTCAAGAGCACAGACCTCAGGTAGTTTAATATTGTCACAATCAATGTACATGAGTAGATGTCATCATGAGTTATTTTTCTTTTAACATTCAGACATACTGGCGCCTGGGTGGCACAGCGGTTAAGCATCTGCCTTCGGCTCAGGGCGTGAGCCTGGCGTTATGGGATCGAGCCCCACATCAGGCTCCTCCGCTATGAGCCTGCTTCTTCCTCTCCCACTCCCCCTGCTTGTGTTCCCTCTCTCACTGGCTGTCTCTATCTCTGTCGAATAAATAAATAAAATCTTTAAAAAAATAAAAAATAAAAAAAATAAAAGAGTTCAATTAAATTATTGGGGCGCCTGGGTGGCACAGTCGTTAAGCGTCTGCCTTCGGCTAAGGGCGTGATCCCGGCGTTCTGGGATCGAGCCCCACATCAGGCTCCTCTGCTGGGAGCCTGCTTCTCCCTCTCCCACTCCCCCTGCTTGTATTCCCTCTCTCATTGGCTGTCTCTCTGTCAAATAAATAAATAAAATCTTTAAAAAAAAAAAACATTCAGACATACCTTTTGGTATATGCAATCTCATGCTAGCCTGAATTGGTGCTTCATAAATATTAGTAATCATAACATATTTATCATTATGATTAGCTGAAATTTTACTGAGAAAGCAGACAGAAGTCAATTTTTAGCCCCATTTATTATATCATGAAACAAATTCTATTACTGTAGCAGAATTGGAGATGACTAAATGTTTTGTGGATTCATCTCAGTTTGGACATGGGATTGAAAGATACTGGTTGCCTTCCCTTCACAAGAAGATACAGCCTGAAAAGTTTAGCAGAAGTGGTGAACATCTGTGTCTGTCACTTATTTTGGACATATGCTTTGAGTCATAGGGATTAAATATCACTTGAACTTCTGGAGTAGGTCAATGGAATTGTTGATGGCAGATTTTGTCTTCCATCTCTAATGCCAAATCCCTTACAATAGATGATGTTGTCTCCTTTTCATTTTTTTATACTTCCAAGATGTACAAAATCTTGGTATTGTCTCAGTCTTTTAGAATCAAAACTAACAAGGGATTGCATTGACATTTCCTTATGAAAATTGTTTGTCTTTTCTCCCTGTGCATATTTTCCATGCAAGAGTATAAAATACCAGCAAAACTAGAGCCAAGCCTCCTTCTGCTATTGTGCAATCATCAGAAATGCTTAATTAGATTTTTTCTAAGTAATGCAGGTTTTGTGTGTTTATACAACAAATTAAAATATACCTATCAGCTTGAGAAGTATCTGCTTGGTAAATAAACTTTAAGAAGTAGATCCATCTTAATGGACCTGAAGTAGTTCATCTGCAGGTCTTTTCCCTATCTAGGAAAAAAGTTTATAAATGTTCCCATTTATATAAAAAGGGAATTTGTAGCTTGAAATAATGTGCATTTTTTCTAGTCTACATTAAAATCTTATTTTTCTTGCTCGAAGTCCATACTCTCAAAAATAAATTGTAAAATCTCTGCAGCTGAGTAAAGAACTCTTTTAACTAAACATCTGGAACATCACTAAATTACCCAAGTTAAAACTTGAGTAAGTTATTCCAAATTGCATAAAATATTAATATATTATTTAATTCAATATATTTATTTAAGAGGTTGATTAAATTTATGTTTTTATGGGTAAGTGTTACACACATATAATTGAAATTTCAGAAAAATATATAACATTTCATGATACATAATGCCATAAAATATAAATGTATTTAAGTCTTTGAATCTAATAAACTCAATAATGCTTAAGGCAAATCCCTGATTCTGAGAATTTAATTTAATACCACCCCCCCCACACACACACATATACCCACTACTAAAACTGTAGAAATAAGTTAACTCATTTGAGGCAGCTGTACCATTGAAATTCCATAACTTTAAGAGTCCATTATGAAATTATAAGCAAATAAATATGGAGTTTGACTAAACATACTCACTAATGTGGAGTACTACACAATGGTAAATTTTTTAATCTCTTTATTTCATTAAAACATAAAATTTTGTAATATACATAGGAGTGCAGATATCTCTTTGAGATACTGATTTCAAATCTTTGGAATATCTACCCAGAATTAGGATCACAGGATCATGTTTTGTTCCATTTTTATTTTTTTGAGGAGCCTCCATACTTTTGTCTACAGTGTTTGCACCATTTTACATTTCCAACAACAATGTACGAGAGTCCTAATTTCTCTACATCTTCATTAACACTTATTTTTTGTTTTTTGATAGTGACCATACTAAGAGATGTGAAGTGATATCTCATTGTGATTTTGATTTGCATTTCCCTGATGATTACTCATGTTGAGTGAGTACTTTTCATATACCTGTTGGCCATAGTAAAAATATAGAGATAACCTAAATATATATTAACAGATGAACACATGAAGAAATATGGTATATACATACAATAGAATATTATTTAACCTTAAGAAAGAAAGAAATCCTGCCGTATGCAACCAACGTGGATGAACCTGGGGGACATAATGCTAAATGAAATAAGTCAGTCACAGAAGAACAAATATTGCATGATTCCACTTATATGAGATAATGTAAAATAGTCAAACTCATAGAAGCAAATCGTAAAATGATGGTTTTGAGGCTGAGAGAGTGGAAAAGGAGAATTGTTCTATTGGTATAAATTTCAGTTGTGTAAGATGACTATATTTTAGAGATCTTTTATACAACATAATGCCTATAGTTAAAATCACTGTATTGTACACTTAAAAATTGAAGAGAATAAGAGCGCCTGGGTGGCTCAGTAAGTTAAGCATTTAATTCTTGATTTTGGCTCAGGTCATGATCTCAGAGTGATGAGATTGAGCCACTTGTCAGTCTCCATGCTCAACCCAGAATCTGCTTGAGATTCTCTCCCCCTGCCCCTCCCTCCCTACCTCCACTGCTTGCACACACTCTGCCTCTCTCAAATAAATACTTTTTAAAAAGATTTTATTTATTTATTTAACAGAGAGAGAGGGGGGGCACAAGTAGTCAGAGCGGCAGGCAGAGGGAGAGGGAGAGGGAGAAGCAGGCTCTCCGCTGAGCAGAGAGCATGATGTGGGGGATCATGACCTGAGCCAAAGGCAGACGCTTAACAGACTGAGCCACCCAGGTGCCCCAATAAATAAAATCTTTGAAAAAAATTTTAAGATCTCATGTTTAGTGCTCTTACCACAGGAAAAAAAAGAAAAAAGAAAGGAAAGAAGAAAGAAAGAAAGAAAGAAAGAGAGAGAGAGAGAGAGAGAGAGAAAGAAAGAAAGAAAGAAAGAAAGAAAGAAAGAAAGAAAGAAAGAAAGAAAGAAAGAAAGAAAGAAAAGGTGAAAGACAAGAGGTTATTTGGGGTTAGCAGCAGAGTCAGCCTTTTCTAGCTTTAGAAGTGTGAAATATGACCACGTATTAATATATTTTGCTTTAACACATGAACATTTGTAAATTTATCCACAGCATCATAGATACATTTCTACTAATTTTTTTTTGTAAATTATTACTCCATTATACCACAGGCTTATGTAACATTATAAAGGGAAAAGTGAGAGTAACTTATTTTTTTCTTATATCAATGCACCAAAATTCATAGAGTCTTCCTAGCAATGTGTACATAGAGGTAAGAATATAAATTCAAATTCAGTGCCAGGAAAACAAATAGAAGTAACTCGGGTCATTATTCCTGTGTTATTGTGAGGGAAGTCATGTTATCCAGTGGTTTTCCCTTATCCTCTATCTCTTCACTTTACAAAACAATGATCTATTTAAATATATATATGTCACACTTTTCTAGAATGGTTCAGATTTTCCTTTGACACTCATTCCTAGACACTCCAGTTCGCAGCAATTTTTATGAAGAGGTAGCTATTCCCCCAAACAACACCATGTACCAGTGTGCCTGAGAGAGAGTGCTCTTCCTCAGTTTGGGAAATGCTTACATGGAACACATTTGTTTTCTGGCAGTTTGATTTATGAAGAAATTACATATAGTGTTTTATGCTAACTGTAGCTATAAATAAATAAAAGCAATAACTTGATTGTTAACAGTAAACATGATCAGAGCTGAGAAACATATTGGAGCAAGCAACATCTGTTTAAAAAAGACCGATCTCGATCATTTTTCTTTTTTTCATTTCTAAAGAGAAATTATTAAGTATTCCTGGTTTGTAACTTAGCATTTTCTGAATAAAATATATTTTTGGAATTAGTATGTCATAAGTGAGTAGAGTAAAAATTAAAATATTAATATTATTGAGTTAATGAACGACTAAGCACCCAAATAAAAAAAAAATACATTGCTTTCTTTGGTCCACAGTTTAACACAGTGATAGTAATCCAGGTAATAGAACTCTTTTGGGAATATTCTAAGAACTCCCTTAGCAAAATCATTACAGACTGGCCTCTGCTTTATATAATTTCTGTGATAAGCTACTTAAAATTTAATTGGGTTTAGCTCCAAAATATTTTTTCATAACATAAGTACAATAGATGAAAAAACCTTTTTGATTCATTTATTTATATCAACTTAAGGAAGCTCATTAATACATTTCCTTTGCAGATATTTGTATTAAATAGAAATGCTCAATGAAATATTGCAAGGATCTTTAAGAACCCATATTCCTTACCATCAAATCATGTTAGTGGATGAAAAATTTGATTAAGTGAATTAAATATCCACTTAATTTGCTGCCAGAAAGACAAGTACTATTTTTGGCTCTTATTGAGATAACAGAAGTTGTTACAGAAATTTTTATTTTTCTTGAATACTGTTTTCCCTAAAACCTTATAAATGCTACCTACTTACTATTTCTTACATTGAAAATTTCCTTATACTCCATTTAAGAATTAGCCACCAGCCCATATTTCAAATGTTGTATCATAATTTACTGTTCTCATTTACTGTGAGTTTCCTTCCTCATTTCAATTGGTTCTTTTACATGAATCATGATTTGTAAGCAAGTGAAATAAAGCTCCAGTGAGAGATGCCCCAAACTTTCCTTGCAAGTCAAACACAGATCTCATTCAATCAGTAGGTCATATTAAATAGAATTTTTACTGCAACCTTAAGTATGGGCATATCAAATGCCCTCTGTCAGCATATCCATGAGTCACTATGACATCTTTACTCTTGAATCCATTCCTTACCTTGATCCCACATTAGCCTCATGCCTTTATTCTCTGTGATGTTTTCTCTTTCTTGATTTTCCTTCCAATTAGATGTGAAGTCATATAAGTTTCCTCAGTGATGACCCTTGTTTTTAAACAAATTTCTGTTATATTTTTCCACAGTTTCTATCACTGTCTCTAAATATTTGGTAGGATCACATGCATTGGAGATGTTGCAGGTTTGGTTCCAGATGACCTCAAGAAAACGAATAATGTAATAAAGCAAGTCAATGAGCTTTCTGGCTTCACAGTGCATCTAAAAGTTATGTTTATACTATATAAGTGTTATAGAAACAAGTTATGTTTACACTATACTATAGTCTATTGAATGGGTAATGGCATTATGTCTAAAAAAACAGTGCACACACTTTAATTTAAAAAATGTTGCTAAAAATTGCTAACTATCATTTGAGTGAAATTTCTGCCAGTTATAATCTCTTTGCTGGTGGAGAGTCTTGCCTCATTGTTGATGGCTTCTGACTGATCAGAGTTGATAGCTGCTGAAGGCTGAGGTGACTGTGGCAATTTCTTAAAATAAAACAACAATGAAGTTTGTTGCATCAATCAACTCTTCTTTTCATGAATGATCTTTCTGTAACATGTGATGCTTTTTGATGGCAATTTACCCACAGTAGGACTTCTTTCAAAATTGAAGTCAATCCTCTCAAATACTGCTGCTGCTTTATCAACTAAGTTTGTATAATATTCTAAATCCTTTGTTGTCATTTCAACAATCTTCACAGCATCTTTACCAGGAGTAGATTTCATCTCAAGAAACCACCTTCTCTACTCATCCAAAGAAGCAACTCTTCATCTGTTCAAGTTTTATCATGAGATTGCAGAAATTCAGTCACAATTTCAGGCTCCACTTCTAATTCTAGTTCTCTTACTATTTCCACCACATCTTCAGTTACTACTTCCACAGAAGTCTTGAACCCCTAAAACTCAGCTATAAGAGACATCATTAGTTTCTTCCAAACTCCTGTTAATGCTGATATCCCATGAGTCACTCCTGTTAATGCTGATATCCCATGAGTCACGAATGCTCTCAATGTCATCAAGAATGGTGAATTCTTTCCAGAAGGTTTTCAAATTGTTTTGCCCAGATCCATCAGAGAATCATTACCTATGGCAGCTAATACAAAATATATTTCTTTTAAAAAAAATATTTTATTTATTCATTTGACAGAGAAAGAAAGAGAGAGAGCACAAGCAGGGGGAGCAGCAGGCAGAGGGAGAGGGAGAAGCAGGGAGCTAGATATGGGGCTTGATCCCAGGACCCTAGAATCTGACCTGAGCTGAAAGCAGATGTTTAATGGACTGAGCCACACAGGAATCCCCAAAATGTATTTCTTAAATAATATGACCTGAAGGTCAAAATTACTTCTTGATCTATGGGCTACAGAATGGATACTGTGTTAGCAGGCATGAAAACATGAATCTTGTAAGTCTCCATCAGAGTTCTTGGGTGACCAGATACATTGTCAATGAGCAGTAATATTTTGAAAGAAATCTTTTTTTTTTTTTTCTGAGCAGCAATTCTCAACAGTGGGTTTAAAATATTCAGTAGATTGGGGTGCCTGGGTGGCTTAGTCAATTAAGCATCTGACTCTTAGTTTCAGCTCAGGTCATGATTTCAGGGTCGTGAGATTGAGTCCACATTGGCCTCCATGCTCAGTGGAAATCTACTTGAGATTCTCTTCCTCTCCCCTTCCCTCTGCACCCCCCCCAAATAAATAAATGAATATTTAAACTATTCAGATCATGTTATAACCAGATGTGCTATCATCCAGGTTTTGTTGTTCCACTTAAGGAACACAGGCAAAGTAGATTTAACACAATTCTTAAGAGTCTAGGATTTTTGTAATGGTAAATAAGCATTGGTTTCATCTTAAGTCACCAGCTGCTTTAGCTCCTAATAAGAGAATCAGACTATATTTTGAAGCTTTGAAGCCAGGCATTGACTTCCCCTCTCTAGCTAAGAAAGTCCTAAATAGCTTCTTCTTCTAATGGAAGGTTGTTTCATCTACATTGAAAATCCATTGTTTAGTGTAGTCACTTTCATTGAAGATTTTAGCTAGATCTTCTGGAAAACTTTCTACTGCTTCTACACTGGATGTATTTAAACAGAAAACTGCTTCCTTTTGGGCTTCCATGTTATGGAGATGGCTTCTTTCCTTTAACCTCATGAACCAACCTCTGCTAGCTTCATACTTTTCTTCTGCAGCTTCCTCATCTCTCTCAGCCTTCATAGAATTGAAGAGAATTAGAGATTTGCTCTTGATCGGGCTTTGGTATAAGGGAATGTTGTGGCTGCTTTGATCTTCTATCCAGGCCACTAAAACTTTCTCCATCTCAGCAATAAGGCTGTTTCACTTACTTATCATTTGTGCATTCACTGGAATAGCACTTTTAATTTCCTTTAAAAACTTTTCCTTTGCATTTACACCTTGGCTAGCTATTTGGCATAAGAGGCCTAGCTTTTGACCTATCTCAACTTTTGACATGCCTTCCTTACCAAGCTTAATCATTTCTAGCTTTTGATTTAAAGTGAGAGATGTGGACCCTTCCTTTCACTTAAACACTTAGAGGCCATTGCCAAGTTATTAACTGGCCTAATTTCAATATTGTCATGTCTCAGAGAATATAAAGGATATGAGGAGAGACTAGGCAATGGCCAGTCAGTGGAATAGTCCGCACACACACAACATTTATTGATTAAGTTGCCATCTTATATAGTGCAGTTTGTGATGCCCCCAAACAATTAGAGTAGTAACATCAAAGATCACTGATCACAAATCACCATAACAAACATAACAATGAAAAAGTTTGAAATACTGTGAGAACTACTAAAATGTGACAGAGACATAAAGTGAGCAAATGTTGGAAAATGGTGCCTATAGACTTGCTTGATGCAGGGTTGCCACAAACCTTCAATTTATATTAAAAAAAAAAGTAATATCTGCAAAGCATAATAAAGAGAAGAGCAATTAAATGAGGTATGACCGTGCATCTATCTTACACACTAAGGATAAATGAGTATATCTATAGTACTATCTATATATAGTATTATATGTATATTTTTTCTGCATATATATATATATATTTTCTGCATATATATATATTTTTTCTGCATATATATATATATATATATATCAGTACATCTTAAGTATATAAATAAGAGCCAAATTACTGTATTAAAGGATATGAACCTCTTCACTTTACTGGTGATCCACCAGTGTATTGATCCGCACAAGCAGTGCATATAAATTTTAATTGCTCATGTATTCATCAGTCTTACTCTTTTCTGATTTAAAAACATTTTACTCTGAAAGTAATGAATAGTTTTCTTCTATTGAGGTTTGAATAATTTGGAATAGTTTTTAATGGGCTTATTCAGTTTTCTACTAAGTGGTTTGTAGAATTACTCTATATTCTAGAGGTAATTATTTCTTAAAGTTTTCAATATTGCACATATCTCCTCCAAATCTATCACTTGTGGAACATGATAAATCTTTTGTTGTATTCTTAAATTATGTAAATATACATACAAACATAAATATACACATATATATTTACACACACATAAATAAGTCACATCAGAGTATGTAAATATACAACTTATAAATGCATACAATCTATGATATATACATTTATACATCTGTTTACAGATATAATAGTATTTTTTTCTGTTTTAACACACAGACACCCAACACAACACACACATGTGCACATACACCAGTGAGAAATATCTGAAAATATGCTGTTGGAAAATGTGATTATGATCCTGATGACAATATATTTATAGGTGAGGCAATTACAAATAGACTTCATATTTAATTAATGTATTTATTTCTTCAGTAGTAAAATTATTTATTATGTAAAAGTATACTGTACACCAAGAAAAATTAAGTGGCCATCTATTGTACGTAATAAATATTCATGGCTAAAATTCAAATTTTCCATTATAATAATTAACAGAACATATGTGGTATTCTTGTCTTTCCTTCTGAAAACCGTAGGCCTGATTACCCTCATGTAGTCAATTTGGTACAAGATGGTCTTAAAATTACCTCTTCATATCTTTGAGGTGAAGATCTATTTTAAAATCTACATTTCTCAAATAATTTAAATCAAATTATGATACATAGTCTGATAGATCAATCCTACATCAAATAAACAACAAGAATCAGAATGTCATATATTTTATAAAATATAGTTGATATCTTTTCAAACTTTATTATAGTTATTCTAAAGTATAAGACGTCAAGATCCGCGGGCCACAAAAACTCATTTATAAATTCAAATTAAGAAATAAAGTCATGGTTATATAAACTGTTTTTTTTTTTCGTACTGCCCTAGACAACAAAGAGTTGGTATCAAAGGGTTTTTTTTTTTAATAAAAAATAATTCTGGAGTTGGAGTAATCCTCTTTCCAAATCTTTCTGTTAATATTTGAAAAAAAAATGCTAGATTGACATATGCTAGTACTAAAACCTTGTTCTTAGAAGGTTCTAAGAACAATGTTTTAGTATTAAGGCAAACGAAATTTCCTTCAGGTTTTTTTTTTTCCAGTTAAGTTAATGGAGAAAAATTTTATTCTACACCTTTAATAAATAAATATCATGTACAGCTTTCCATTTCTCATGAGACAGAACATTTTTTTCTCACTAAATTTTCTTTTTACTCACTTTTTCCGAATCCCCAGTCTTATACTCTCAACACAATATTCTATTTATTGTTGGTCTGGAAATCCAGTTTAGTATCACAATGAATGCAAAGATGGCGACGTTTGCTAACTTTTCTTGCACATTCCAACCATAGGATGGTTAGCATATCCTCACGCTGTCTTTATTGAAATTGTACTAAATTGTTATTCCTTTCATCCAGCAAAATATTTATGCAAATGAATATAAGATGGTAATATCTAAACTGCTGATGTCTAGTCTAAAATTTTGAGCAAGATCTTACTATTTGTATCCAGGTTTCTTTTATATTCATTGTAATTGCTTCAAGCTCACACAAACAGTACCATAAGGGTGCATCTTATTGATTCTGGTCCCTGTTCATTTCTGAGTGAACTATACAGAAATAAGTAATAAGAAGAGCCTATACCATCTACACAATGGGTTCTCCCCCTCTATATCTTTTGAAGTTCTCCTGATCATTTTGGGTAAAATGTTGCTAAGATAAAATTCACTGTAATATACAGTACTGTGTGAACTTTATATACCAGATACATTTTTTTCACAATACTCATGTTAGCATCCTTTCTCAGATACGTATCTTGAAAGACCTAAACATTTATATTAACCTTCTGCATAAAGGGTTTTAAAATGTTTTAAATAACTTAAAAAAAAATCACACTGAAGCTATATCATTAACCTAGTCAGTGACAAGAGATTTACTTTAAGTTTAGAATTTACCCAAGGAAAGAATGTCAATAAGCAGTGATGAGTTCCACAAAGCAGGTGCATAACAGCAAATAGAATAATCACTCAAAATGACACATTTCAAACCTAATGAAATGAGAGATCTGTGTCAACTGACTACAACTAACAATCTGTAGAAAATGGACTTGAAAACTCTTTAAGGTAACTTTGTCTACAGGTATAGCATTTTAACACAATACTAGGTAATGAAAAATTTGAGAAATACCTGGTGTAGCCATGTCAAAGACTTCATGACAGGTAGTAATCAGTTGTATTACTGATTATGTTGGATATATGTTATAATCCAAATAACCCATAACTGATAACATGCAAAAAAAGGTATCTGAAGAGTAAGATGTATTTATTCCAAAAGAAATATGATCCCTAAAGGAAATTGCCATCATATTTTACATAAATAGGCAATGTCAATCAAAGTGCCCCACATTTTAATAATAGCTTGGATTTAAAATATTTATTAAACAAAATCTGGATACTATAAATTATACAATAAATTATACACCATAAACATCAAATGCCAGGTAATGTCTAAGGGACTGTGATTGGAAAAAAAAATGCAAGTTGTCAGTTCCAGACATATTTTAAAACAGTGGTGGGATATTTAAGTGATTCCTTTGAGATTACAGGAAGTAAAAATGGAAACAATATGCATTTTTATTTAGAGGTCATTTAGAGATGGTTCACACAATTTACAGTTTTTTATTTTTTTACAAAAATGATGTTAAATAACAATGTGCTAGTATACTGAATATTGGAAAGGAGCTCTATATTTCTACGAAAAGAAACTAATTTTTTAAGTATAATTAACATACAATGTTATATTAGTTTCAGGTGTACAACATGTTGATTTGACAATTCTAAACATTACTCAATACTCACCACAATAAGTATAGTCACCATCTGTCACCATACAACATTATTAGAATATTATTGAATATATTCCCTATGCTGTACTTCATCTCCTCGACTTATTTATTTTATAGCTGGAAGACTGTACCTCTTAATAACCTTTATCAATTTTTCCATCACCCCCACACCTCTCCTCTGACAACCACCAGTTGATACTCTATATTTAAGAGTCTGTGTGTTTTTGTTTGTTTGTTTGTTTTGCTTTTTAGGTTCCACATAAGTAAAATCATATGATATTTGTCTTTCTGTCTGACTTATATCACTTAGCATAATACTCTCTATGTCCATCTATGTTGTTACAAATGGCAAGACCTCATTATTTTTTATGGCTAAATAATATTCTATCACATGTGTATTATCTTCATTACCCTTTCACCTATGGATGGACACTTGGGTTGCTTTCATATCTTCGCTGTTGTAAATAATGCTGCAGTAATCATCAGGGTGCCTGTATCTTTTCTAATTAGTCTTTTTGTTTTCTTTGGGTCAATACCCAATAGTGGAATTACTTGATCTTATGATATTTCTTTTTCTTTTTTTTTTTATGATTTTATGTATTTATTTGACACACAGAGAGACAGCCAACAAGAGAGGGAACACAAGCAGGGGGAGTGGGAGAGGAAGAAGCAGGCTCCCAGCAGAGCAGGGAGCCCGATGTGGGGCTTGATCCCAGAACCCTGGGATCACGCCCTGAGCCGAAGGCAGACACTTAATGACTGAGCCACCCAGGCGACCCTTATGATATTTCTATTTTTAATTTTTTAAGGAACACCTGTACTGTTTTAAGGAACACCTGTACTGTCCTGTCAATTTACATTCCCACCAACAATGCACAAGTGCTCCTTTTTCTCCATATCCTCGCCAACACTTGCTATTTCTTGTCTTTTTTATATTAGCCATTCTAACTGGCTAATGAGACTAAAGTTTAATAAATGTAAAGTGTGTCTCATTCTTGGTTTTTGAAAATAAAATCTCTTTTATTCTTCCATTCTCCATAGGTTCCCATTTTCTGTAATATATCTGTTAAACTAATAAGGGCTAAGTAACTAACTACTCTGAGAACTAAAAACACAAAACCACATGATACTATCTCCATCTTTCTTTTTCTTTTTTACCTTATTTACTTTTCATAACAATTTGACCTCTACTGCATCTACTTCAGAACTCATTCTAAATGAGGTAAATGGCAATTCTATGCTCAATAATGTTGCTTTTTATGTAGTAAATTCATAGTGTTTAGATCAAAAAGAAAAAGTGAGTATTTTAATTGTGAATTAAATTACCTGGTAAGTCAGGAAGAAATTTTTGTCTTCATACAAAAAGTATTTTTCTTTCTTTTTTTTTTTAAATTTGAGACTTCATGTTTTAGAGCAGTTTTAGCTTTCTAGCAAAACTGAGAAGAAGGTACAGTAATTTTCCATATACACACTGTCCCTACACATTTATAGCCAACCCCATTATCAACATTCCTCACCAATATGGTACATTTTGTTTTTACCAAGAATGAATGTATATTGACACATCATCATCACCCAAAATCCATAGTTTACATTAGGATTCCTTCTTGGTATTTTACATTCTATGAGTTTGGGGAAATCATCATTATAATCATACAAAATATTTTCACTGCATTAAAAATCTTCAGTTCTCTGCCTATTCATCTCCTCACCACTGCGACCACTGATCTTTTTAGTTTCTCCATAGTTTTGCCTTTTCCAGAATGTTATTTGAGTGGAATCATAACAGTATATAGCCTTCCCAGATTGGATTCTTTCACTTAGTATTAAGCATATATATGAAACTGAGTCAAGTAGATTACAGACAACAAAGAGCAATCCATAAATTCATCAATCACAAAGATCAAATACAATGCAATATTCTTAATTTCTACTGAATAGTAACTATCTTGCATACAATGTTCACCTTTAAGGAGTAGAACATCATCCTTATTTAAAGTACATCTGCTTCCAATTTTCTAAGCATAAATTTGGTTAAATTTCTTAAGAGTAATGAAATAATCTACAATTTAATTGTTATAGAAAGTAAAAGGCAAAGGGACATAAAATGTCAAAAAAAATTCTAAGCTGGAAACAAATCTAAACTGGAAAATTCAAGGACCATTTTCCTTTCCTTTCTCTAGGATTTCAATGGTTGATTTTGTAAGATTGTTAGGCGTGTTAGTGAGGTATCATATGTTAATACACCTAGCCCAGAACATGGTTGGTACTAGACGTTAACTGTATTTGAATTCTAGGCTTGTCTTTACACAGACTTTCAAGAAATTCATTGATCCATACACACTGAATGATCAATAATTTCAAAAGATATAATAAAAGTGAGTCTAAACTTCAAAGGCCTTTAATGACATACCTAGTTTTTTGGGTTTTGTTTTTTACTTAATAAACAAAGAAAATCCTCTAAAGATTGTGACCAGAGATATTAAAATATGACAATTTTGCTTTGACATAATTAATGTGACTTGATCAGCAAGTGATTGTGTGTATACATGTGTGCATTGATGTGAGTGTAAGAATGAGAATGATTAATAAAAAGTCCCTCAAAACTCAAATAGTCTGAATGGAAGGCAAGCATCTTGATTCCTTCCAATTTTTTTTTTCTTGACATATGATCCTGCGTGCTTTTCTGAATCGAACTGCATGATTTGTATGTGATAATAAGTCTCGCAGTATGCTCAACTGGATAATTCTCTTTTTTCCTGACAGTTCACACAAATAGCAATAAACTTATCTGATGCCCGCTGCTTTCTTTATGTCATTTGGAAATGAGTTACTGTTACACTTTCAGAATAAATGGAATTCTATTTTTTTAAACATGGATTTGAGTAGTCTGGTACTTTAGCTTTTTTCTGTTACATTATAGAATATTATTAAGTCCAAAGTAATACACTGTAGGAATAGTGCCATATAAATCGTATTGCTATTGTGGAATCTGGGATTTGTCTCCATGGACACTGAGCCAAGCTAACATTCTGGGTTTCATAGCCCAACATTGACACTGAGGACTGAAAACCTAAGCAGCCTTTATTTAAAATGAAGTGACTATAAATTAAGCAAACATTGTGTGTGTGGGTGTATATGTATGTATATGTGTATATATATATAAACACACACATATATATAATAAATAACTTATCAAATTTTCTTTACAGCAACATATAGAAGAGAGATTATTAAAACTTCCAGAATTTCTTAAAGCAGTAAAGATGATAACTTTCTTCAATCTTAGTGTTTATAGGTTAATAATTTTGATGCCTCTACTAACACACGCTTACGATAATGAATTGGAATGCAAACAATGTGATATAGTGAATGATGGCATATTTATTAATCTAAAGTAAAATTAGAAACCAATATAATAAGCATCTCTACTGATTTTAAAGTAGTAAAAATTCTCCAACTGTTTTTCTGTCTACATTAAAAAATAAAAGAACAAAATTCTTTTTAAAGTGAAGATACTGCATCAATTATACAGAAAGTTCTACATCAAGATGATTTTATTTTTTCCTTAATTTTATTTGAGTAGTATAAATATAGCTTTCCAGTGTGGGTTGCTGTGAAGGTCCTAGGTGCAGATTCTTGTGTTCTGGGAAGAAAGATATTTTTACTAAATTGTGAACCTGCCTTGCTTACTGTTTCACTCACCCACTGACCAACTTCATTTTGGAGAGTGGCAGATAGGCTAGATCTTACAAGGCATTGATAAAGTTTTATTTCTTCAATAGTTGGTTGACCTTTACTCATTATTTTCCTTAGAATTTCAGTAAAGTAAACCTTAATCTACTAATGATATAACAGAATCATTACCCAGCTAATTAAATACATGTATGCAACTGTAACAATTATGCTTAATTTCAAATAAAGTAGGATAATAATGTTTAGAAAGAGCCTCATGCGAAATTCAGCATATAATAAATTTTCAATAATTTTAAACTACATGCAACATGATAATCATAAGTAATTCTTTAGAAAATAATTCTAATTAAGGTTTATAATAAAGATTTATGAAGCCAAAAAATATATTTTACACATAGTTATAGCACCCATCCCTACGTTTCCCCAGTATATCAATTTGATTGGTTTTGATTTGGCCTTGATTTGTCAGGACTATTAACGCAAGGCAAGGATTTTAATCATTTTGGATGTCTATGCAAACATCGAATAAACTCTTTTAGCAAGCCCTTGTTCCAGCTATCCCAAGTATTGTTTTCTGATTCTTTTTTTTTTTTAAGATTTTATTTATTTATTTGACAGAGAGAGAGAGACAGCCAGCGAGACAGGGAACACAAGCAGGGGGAGAGGGAGAAGCAGGCTCCCAGCGGAGCAGGGAGCCTGATGCGGGGCTCCATCCCAGAATGCCGGGATCACTCCCTGAGCCAAAGACGCTTAACGACTGAGCCACCCAGGCGCTCCTTGTTTTCTGATCCTTGCCAATAAACATTGTGCTGCATTGGTGGCACACAAACACCACCTAAGAAAACACTACTTGAGAGAAGAGAAGAGAAGAGAAGAGAAGAGAAGAGAAGAGAAGAGAAGAGAAGAGAAGAGAGGAAGGAAGGAAGGAAGGAAGGAAGGAAGGAAGGAAGGAAGGAAAAGGAAAGAAAGAAGAAAGAAAGAAAGAAAGAAAGAAAGAAAGAAAGAAAGAAAGAGAATCTTTTGAAGTCTGCTTACTTTTAAATAGGAACAACAGTAATTATTGATATGTATGTCAGAGTTTCAGACAAGACTTGAAACAGAAGTAATCAAATGTGACAATATAAAGTGAAAATCTGTTGTCTTGCTATATTCAGCTTTTGGAGCTGAAGAACATATTGGAAAATTGTGTGTTGTAGAAATGGAGGACATATTTAGAGACAAATTTCCAGCTAAAGAACCAGAAATCATCTGTTGCTTTGTTTAAAGCTGTATTGCAAAACCCAACAGACTTACAGAATGAGCTCATTTTTTCTTTCAGAATGAGCTCATTTTTTAAATGGAATAAAAATAATAGCTAATATTTCGCAAAAGAAAAAATATGTTACACTCTGGACTGATACTGACACTAATTACATTATTAAAAGCTGAAAAAAAGAGCTCTAAAGAACAAACAAAAATTTGTTACTAAATTCCCCATTCAATTTCATATATTGATGAAACAAAGATTGCTTGTGGACATCTTTTAATGAGGCTGCTTGAATTCCTCCCCAAATATAAAGCCATTGAACTACTTTCTGTGTTCTCTTTTGACAATGATGGCAAAATGGCACATAAAGTTATCCCATGTTGTGACAAACCCTTCAGTTATTGAACGTATGATCATATTAACTTTCTCCTTTAAACAAAAAATCCTACAATTACAGAATTAGCCACAGGAATAATTGCTGGCTATGTTTTGTGTTGCCAATTTATTTACCTTTGTAAAAATCATATAACATTTTGACATTTCAAAACGTGATTATATTTGTACGGTAACAAATGCCAGTGATAATTATCTATCTCGTGTGTTCTCTCAGGCCACAGGATTGGACATCTTCCAGTCACATTCTCCGTGGTTCTAATTGGTTATTAACCCTATTCTTATCCCACAAACTGGTAAGAAAATAAAAATCCAAGAGAAAAAGATGATCATCTTGAAACTAATCCCTTCCAGGCAAAAAGAAAAAGAGAGAGAGAAAAAAAAAAAAAACAACCTCAAGTTAATGAGATAGCCCTAAGTAGAGAATTTCTTTCTCTGAGATGGTAATTAAGGACATATATATGAGTTACTATATAGTTATATCTGGAGTGTAAAACCAAAAGTGGTATTTTCACCTTATTGGCTCTTTTTCCAAAGTACAGAAAAATATATAATTAACTGCTTTCTGTAATTATTAAAATGGATATACTATAGTCAAAGATATATTTAAACATATATTTGAAATAAACTCTGCAGGATACATAGCAACTTTATTTTCATTTTAAAAGAGAAAAATGAGGCTCAGAGATTAAGTATTTTTCCAAAACTCACATAGTCAATGAGTGTAAAACTTATATTTAAACTTCAAAGCCCATTTAATTTCTAGTATATTGTGGGGAAAAAATGCCCCCAGGTGTGAGGGTTTGGTCAGAGAGTAAATTCCACATTTTAAATTTTGCAAATGGAGCAGGCTAAGATCCTGGAAATGTCTTGGTGACAATATTGCTGAAGTGGGGTGGAGAGGAGGAGATCTATAGGTTATTGAGATGAAAATTATTTAAAAATATAGGACAAATGAAAAGTAAGGTGTATTTAATTTAAAAATGAATTTAACATTACCCAGGATGCTAGAAAGACCATCTGAACTGTATAGAAAGTCCCAAAGTTGCTAATCACTTGATAATGATGTGATAGATATGACTGGTTTTAAGGATAAGTATTTTTTGGGGGGGGTAAGTATGGGCAGAGGATAAGACTGAAAAACAGTGCCCTGGTAAGAAATAAAAATGAATGAATTCACATGACCTGGGACTGGATGAATGAGAGTTTAAGAAGTATCAACCCTAAGGTAAAAAATAAAGGAAGCAGAAAAAAGATAAAGTACGGTAATACATGACTAGGAAGTATTTTGGAGTGCTGCAATTCAAGATTTAATTGTGTGGAACATGTTTATCAAAGAAGCAGCTGAATATTACTTATTGTATTGTTTTAGTATGCATATTCCACTTTTAGACACAAATGGATTTCATTCAGGAAGACATATTATGTATAATGTGAAAATCAATAACCTTTCATGATATAAAGTAACACATGATTAACTAGACCTATAAAGAATAGTTTTGAATCTATTACTAAGGATATTCTATTTTAACAGGCACTTTAAAAGGATATAAATGATTAGGAAGTGTTAAAATGAAAAAAGTATTTCTTATCACTATTTCAAAACAGAATATTCATTTTTCTAAACTTTGAGCTTATCACCAGATATATACTTAAGAAATTTATCAAGAAAATAAGGGGTGCTGGGTGGCTCAGTTGGTTAAGCGTCTGCCTTCCGCTCAGGTCATGATCTCAGAGTCCTGGGATGGAGCCCTGCATTGGGCTCCCTGCTCAGCGGGGAACCTGCTTCTCCCTCCCCTTCCGCCCTCCACCCTTCTTGTGTGCTCTCTCTCTGTGTGTCAAATAAACAAAAAAAAATCTTTAAAAAAAGAAGAATGCTTAAATATCATATAAGCTAAAAAAGGATATTCAAAGAATGGGTTCTTATATACTCTCAATGCTCATGTAATTCGAGTAGCACGGCTGTAGCCATGATCCCAGTATATGTTGTTATAAGATTTGGATACACAAAATGTAAACATACGAATTTTAAGAAATTAAATATAATGGAATTTAAATCTGCAGATAAATGCATATGCAATAGCTTTCCTGTGAGGTGTAACTTTGCTTTACATAGTGTCACATGATCACATCAATCAAAGCATCAAACCCCAGCTGACTGAGAAAGTATAATTCTGCTAAATTGGTGCTTTGCATCATTTTCAGATCTCAGGCTTGTGCTATCCAATCCTAGAAATATAAAAATGAGTGAAGAATTTTGGCAATTCAGAATTTAGAGTAAAGCAGAGGGCAAGGGACAGGAGGCTCAACAACTATCTGAATTCTCCTTACTATTAATTTCCAATAGAATGCCATCATTCTATTTGGTGGATTTCCTGAAGCTCTAACATGGAAACTACTGTGAGAAAAATTATTCAAGTGCTTGCTTTGGCAACACATTTACAAAAATTGGAACAACAGAGAGCTTAGCATGACCCCTGTGCAAGAATATCATGTGAATTTGTGAGGTAGTCCATGTTAGTTATTGTTTATTAAGTGGAGTTTTTGTTATGGTATTAAACAATTTTTGGACATAGATAGTGGTGATGGTTGCACGACATTTGAATGTAATTAATGGCATGGAATTTACACTTAAAAACTTAAAATAGCAAGTATATATATGCAAATAAGCTTATTAGAGCAAAATATAGTTAATTTGTAGAGATTCAATTATATTATATCATTGTTCCCCATTCTCCTTAGTCTTACAAAAGAAAATTTAAAACTAAAATGTAATACTATAACCATTCTTTCTTTCCCATTTTAAAGCTGAACAACACATATAGCAGTGATTTACACATGGAATACATTGAAAAGTAAGTAATTCATCTGTAACGAAAGCCATGGTAGGACATGGGGAGTAGTGAGTTAATAAAAAGAGAAACATCATTGTCTGTAGATATTAGGGTACAGTCATGGAGGATAGATAAGAGGGAGAAATAAGTTCCTTTGGTGGATCTGATCCTGCGCATAATTAGGTACCGAATTTCTCCAGCTGTTTGCCCTCAGTGCTCATGGGATGATCCAGACACTGATCATTTACTTTCCTTGCAGTTTGTTTACTTGGTTCTGTTTCTCTCCTGTATTGCTTTTCCTGTACTAGCGGTTAGTGTTTC